>NC_141930.1:31027289-31178804 GCF_057802395.1 Ceratotherium simum simum | reverse complement strand
AGATCTCTCCATTACTGACACGGAACAGAAAGGACCCGCACTGCTATTAGAAAGAAGGAAACAAAATGGTCATTAGTTGTAGGATACGTGATTATATCCCCAGAAAAAATATGAGACTAAAAGGTTGTTAAAGTCAACAACAATATGGTAAAGTGACTAGACACAGGATAATTATTTATATATACTTACAAATAATGTTCCTATATACTAGCAATAGTGGTTAGAAAATATAATGGGAGAAAATGTTTTTCACAACAAAAATAAACGTAGAAATAGCTTTAACAAAATTTGTGGGATCTATATGTTGAAGCTATAATAACTTTAGACACATTGACTAAACGGAGAGAGATTTTAGTTTTTGAATGGGCAAAGTTAGTCCTCTAAGTGCCTTCTCAAATTAATGTATAGATTAAAATAAATTACATCAAAATCTCAATGGAATCTTCTGAAACCTGAAGAAATGATTCAAATCTCATCTAGAAAAATAAACTGGAAAAAAAAACCTAAAAAGAGTTTGGGGAAAAGAAGCATCAGAGACTCACCTACCAGTACCAGATATCACAGTGTATTTTAAAATATCAATAATCAAGCCAGCACGAATTTGAAAAGAGACATAAGGGAGCTCTTTGTACTATTCTTGGTACTTTTCTGTATGTGTGAAATTACATCAAAATAAATAATAACACTGTATCAGAATAAATCAGCTGAGTCTACTATGCTGCAGAGACTAACTGGATATCTCTGAATGAACCTCAATTCCAGGGTTCTTGGGAGGGGTTACCATAGGAGCTGGGTCACTGTGGGCAGGGTGACAGAAATGTGGAGTACTCACTTGAGGCCAGGTTCCTTTCTCGGGGTGAGGGTTAGGGAAGAGTTCCTGCAGAGAGGGAACTGGAAGCCATTGCAACAGTGTATTCCATGAGGCAAGGCAGACTGAACATTCACTGGGATAAAGCTCTGTATTCAGGAGTTAAGTCAGCAATTCCTCCTTCTCAAAAACCTGAGGAGAATAGAGGCCAAGTCCATCTTCACAATTACCGCAAATTCTCGAAAGCACTTAGGTCTCAGTAGCAATAAATGGAATCTCGATAAGATTCAGATGGAGGATGGGTGAATGGATAGACGGATGGCCAGGTAGACAGAAAGATGGATTGACAAGGGAAAACACCTCCCTTGAAATCAAGGAAAGTTTTGAACTCTTTCTACCGTGACCCTGCAAAATTCATTCTCCTTCAAAATCATCCTGACCATTGCATTTGCAAGTGACAAAAATCCGGTTTTCCCCAGACAAGCTTGTCCCATCCTTCATCACGCAAACCTGACTGCAGCACCTCTCATCCACCTAATGTGGATCAAGTCCACACAAAAGACACTGTGCATCTTCCAGTGTGTTTCAGGCTCCTTCCGAAGGAATGCTCAGGTTAACCCGCTCAGTGGGAATAGGAACGGACGCCCTGAGAAGCAGGGAAGGCAGGAGACAGGCTCTGTAGAAGCCGAGCCAGCACGCAGTCAGCTCTGGTCCTCAGGGACGCCGGTTTTCCGCCAGGCTCATGACTGGGTGCCTCTCTACCTCCCTCTGCTCTCACCCAGCTGTCACCCAACTCACCTCTCCACACTTATCCTCTCTGCTTTGTGGATTTTTGCTGAGTGTTTTCACTGCCTCTTTATCTCTCTAGGTATCTCTTCCATTTGTATCATCTCACTGCCTCTTACTATCATCTAAGTCTTATATGCCAAAGTCTGGAGAGGTCTGGGTCAGCTGTGACTGTCCTCCTGGGCCCCAATCTGGACTGGGCCACCAGAAGACAGTGATCTGCCACCTCCTGATTTGCTGTCTGTGAGTCAGGCTCTGATCCCGGGTCCAGCCAGCTGTGCTGGTGCAGAGGGTCGCAGAGAGCCATCAAGGCAACATCTCTGCACAAAGCCCCAGTCAAGACCACTCCTTTTGCACGTTAAAGGCAGGCATACTCTCTTCCAAGTGCAGGCCCTCAGAGAACCACATGGAACACATGCAAATATCTTGTTTTAAAGTAGTTTTATGACAACCAACCAACTCAAAACCTCACTTCTGCATCGTTTCTGCAGATGGTTCCTCCTGACGTCTAGGCTGCTGGGGGAGGAGGATCATGGCCACACAGCTGATTAACACATCACACAGACATGTCCGCTTCACCTTTGTATGTAAAATGTGACCTAAAACGTTTAGCATTCAAATAGAAACATTTTAAATGAGAAAAATAAAGAATCATTGTTTTAGAATAAACGTTTTAAAAGAAAGTAGATTCTTAATGATAAGACTTTTTCTGTGTTATTCCAAAGGTAGAACTTGGCCCAAATTTTGAAAATTACTAGCAACTGATAATGGCTAAAATCGAGAAAACATTCTAACTAGAGCTGTTTGCAATAAAACAGGTTGCCTGTCCCTGGTATAAATCAAGAAGAGGCAGGATACCCATCTGTCCACCATGTTACATAAAATACACGTAATGATTATGATCTGTTTTCAATACTTTAAACAAACCAATTTTAATTCTCACAACTCCAGATGTTAAGTATTGTTAGAACACTTTCTGTCAGCCTCTAAATGCTTCCAACTCTGAGTCCATACACTCTGACACATCTCCCTCCTCACTCCCAAATTTAACCTAGGCTTATTCTAAAATGGACCTTACACATCAACTTTGATTACAAACGCCACCTTTGGGACTTCAGGTTAAACATGGTGAACTAAACAACATATTTATCTCTGCTTTCTCCTGAACCCCACTTGAAGGCTACAAAAGACAAAAAAGGAATAAACAAAAAACAAACCAAAGGAGGAAACCCACAAGGACAAAGAGAAGATGACAGCAAATGCTGTCAAGAAAATTTGGAACCTGGAGAGCTGATGGAAGAATGGTAACTGACAGGTTTCTGCTTTTCCACTCTATTAACAGCCTGCAAAGGGGTAGATGATATGAAAGGTGATAGAAACAAGCCACTTAGCACTCCAGAACACCTCTTCTCCCCAAACGTTGGGAACTAGAAGCAATGGGTTTCCTGGAAGTGGCAGTGCTGAACAGTTAAAATTCTGGATGTACAATGGAGGGAGTCCCAGCCCCCTCCCGTGAACGGAGTTATTGTTACTGTTGGGTTGAGTCTATTTTCTTACTATTTATTTTCTGTGTCCCCTCTCTCTCCTTTGTTTCTCCTCTCTTGCCCTCTTGGGGCTTAATCAAGTCTTTTTTTTTTTTTAATAATTTTATTTATTTATTTTCCCCCCAAAGCCCCAGTAGATAGTTGTGTCATAGCTGCACATCCTTCCAGTTGCTGTATGTGGGACGCGGCCTCAGCATGGCCGGAGAAGCGGTGCGTCGGTGTGCGCCCGGGATCCGAACCCGGGCTGCCAGCAGCGGAGAGCGCACACTTAACCGCTAAGCCACGGGGCCGGCCCGCAAGTCTTTTTAGTATCCAATTTTGTCTTCACTAATGGTTCTTTAGCTACACTTCTAGTTTCAGTTTATTGTTTTAGTGGTTGCTGTAGGGAATTAAATATGTATTCTTAATTTATCACAGTCTATTTTACATTAATCTTATACCACTTCATGTATCATGTAAGAACCTTACAAGAGTATAATTCCATTTCTTCGTCCCTGCAACCTTTGTGCTATTGCTGCAAATATTTTATTTCTACTATGGCACATTGTTATTCAATAATCTTTGTACAGTGGTTCTTCCAACCAAATTTCCTGATATTTTCTTTCTTTGAGAGGGAGGAAAGGACAAAGGCATAGTTCCTGTAAAGTAAAGCTTCTAGAACCAGTCTTCCTTCAATCATAGAGTATTTCTTCCACTTCTTCACTATTTTTGGAAGAGTAACCAACACTCTTTCTCTTTTAAGAACCGAAAGAGAATGTGAACTTGGTGTCAGATTTTCATAAATGTTGAAGTAACACAAAATTATTTGCAGCTCATTCTTCTTTCCAACTGACTTGCCCATTGGAAACTTGTTCAGAAAGTTAAAGGAGCCACAGCTCTTAACCAGAACAGAACATTTTGTACAGCAAAACAAGAGACAAATTTCAAACTAAAAAGTGATTTCATCACAAGGTTCAGATTTGAAAAGTAACTTTGACACCTACTAACTTCAAGTGATTTCAAAATTTAGTCTCAAATGTTCTCTATTTTCAAAGGCAAAGAATGAGAATAAGAGAACCTTGCTCTTAAGCAATTATCAAATAAATCAAAAGCATCAAACCTGGCTCTGTGCTTTCCAAGATTTGAACAGCTAGAGGTCACAAAATTATTTAATTATACGAAAATTAACCTCAATTACTCTGATATGGCTAAATAGTAAGGAAAGACTATATTATATAAATGGATATATTATATAAATCTGGTATTTGTGACTGGCCAGGTGCAACGTGTAGGAATAAACTTTACCTGCCAATGGGAAGGCCCTTTTCACACATCTTTTAAAATATGAGGATCAACAAGACCCAAAAAAGTTGTTTTCAAAAAAAGCAAGATATGATTTCACTTTCTCATTAATGTGATTGTCTATGTGCCTCTCAAGATCTGAAAATTGGAAGTTGTTTTTTTTGGTAAAATTACTGTGCACACCTGCTCAGATTAATTTTATTATAAATGGTTAATGGATGATATTTTAGAAATTGGTTTATTTACTTGGGTTTCCTGTCACACTTTGTAAACTTATTGTGCCCTCAACAAGAAATCCAATAAAATACCTAAATTCTACACCAAGTTTTTCCTAATATATTTCAACTTTCAGTGAAATTATTTCTAACAAATTGAGAATAGACTGATAGTCAACAAGAGAAAAGGATTTTAAAAGAGAAATACATAAAAATAAGTACAGAAAAAATGAGGAAATTATTCAATCCTATAATATTGATGATTTTGAGTAAACTGTATTTATATAGGTGTAGTAACACCATTCTGTAATTATTGTGCTCTTTGTTTAGGTTGTTTTTTAAGATGCTTAAAAATGCTTAACAGAATTTGTTCTACTAAATGTGTGCCTGATTAGATTTATACAAGTTAATACTCAGATTTTGTCAGATTTATAAGTCTACTTGTTAGGTTTTACAGTTTAATTGAACATGTAAATGGTATTAAATTTTGAGGAGGATCTAATCATTGAATGTTAATCAAAAACATTAGCAAAGAAAAAAAATGAAAGTGATTGCTTTTGTAATTGTTATAAGTTCTGCAAACTGAGTGTAAAGATTTAAAGGGAAAAAAGGTGCCTCGAGATCATTTTAATATATAGGATAACAATTAAAACATGAGGACAAGGGAGTATTGCTTCCCATGTACAAAAGCACTTCTTGGGAATTAAAGCACTAACAATTTCCAGCATAATGATTGTCACTGATATCTACTTTAGAACTACAAGGTTATGCAAAATGAAACCATTCATTACTTTGGAACAATTCTCCCAATTTGGTTGGGACAACAGGTGATTTTTGTTCAAGTCCAAGTAAGGAACGAGTAAAGAGAAAAACATGTTTGGAGTGAGAATCCTTTAATAACTATATTCATTTGCAGAGAATAATAAATACAGAAGTCACAAGCAGTATATTTTAACAGTAATATTTTCCTTAGACACAGAAAGCACCTACCTTTATACAACTTAATGGGTAACACTTTTATAGGAAATCAGCATTGGCAAAAGCTACACAACAGAAGAAAATTGCAAGCAAAATGAAAAATTATTTGTTCTTGACCCTAACTACTGAGAGTCCCACTCCAGGTTGGGTCACAGGTGAAAGCAGAAAGGTGGGAGACTCCCAGGCGGGCGAGCAGAGTTCAGCTCCGGGCAACAGCAGTCTGAGGTTGCTCCGATTGGAGCTGTTTACCAAGATATTCCCTAAAAAAACAAGAATAAAATAACAAGGCAAATTAGAATTTAAACAACAACGAAGAATCTCTTTCAAAATCAAAGCACAATACACACTGTCATCTGTACTTACTTTAATATCTAAAAATTAATAAAATAGCCCCAGAAAACTAATCTTTTCCAAATTTCAAAAGTACCTGTACTGTATGAATTTTAAACACTCTATTTACCTTACACAAACAAGTCATTACACACACAAACAAGTAATTCTGCACACGATTACAAGACAATGTCTACTTTCAAGGCCTGTTTACTGAGGCTACCACTTCTGCAATCTAACAAGTTCAAAAACCACCTTCAGTATGATTCCCAGTAAGTGGACTGACAAGCGCCTATACCTAGGGATGAACACAGAGCACGTGAGAACCACTCCCTGACAGTCACACCCAGGATCCCACACTTCCCCGGAGCTACCAGCCGTGGAGCACTGGTACCGTCTGATCCTCACAAGATGGTGGACCGAAGCCGCAGAACAATCACAAGAGCCGAGGAGCAGTACTCTCACTCTCTAGATGGGCCAACTGTAGCTTAGAGCAGTGGTCTCCAAACTTTTCAGATCACATTCTCCCTCAGAAAAAAAATGAACATGCACCCACGATATGTGTGTACTTAGCTCTAAACTACAGGTATCACTGTTAATTCCAGGACAGAAAACAATCTTTTTCCTATTTTCCTGTGAAGGACTTGCCCAAACTTTTGTTTTTGAACTACCTAATAAGGACAAGAAACAGGTTTTTAAAAGAATTCTCTCCTATATAAAGGAAAAAGCATGAGTTTTGGAATAAAGACCTGGGTTGCCATGGATGCACTGGCTCCAGAGGTTGTGGGATGAGGACACTTCATGATGCTAATGCGAGGGCTAATGGAGGCACTGGGTGTGAAGGCACCTGGCTCGGGGCGAGCAATGGACACATGAGGTCAGTGTCTTCCCCTCCTCTCCTCATCAACCAGCCTTCAAACTCTCCTTGTCTGAGCACCTCCAGGAAACGACCTTTGGGTGCCACCAGCATCTACTGGTAAGTGTGACCCTGCCTTTCTGCATAGAAGTACAGAGTAAGGGGACAGGGACGATTTGACTGTTTTACCGCCCCGCTCTCCCCTTTTCTATCACAGCCTTAGTCCAAAGCTATCAAAGATGTGAAGCAAGACTGAGAAAAGAAAGAAGCATTCAGAACAGGAAAGAGAAGGAGTTCTGGGAACCAGTGGAGGTGAGGTGTCAGGGACCCTCCCAAAGGCTTATGAAGGTGAACTATGATTTAAAACACTATGAGATTGACTGAAACGTATGACATGAAAATGGTTTACAGTCTTTTTTTCAATCCTTCATAGGAAAATTCTTATCACTGACTCATTAATTTTGGGTGTCATATTAAAGCTTATAATATATTCTTGTGCTAACTAGGAACTACTCTGACATACTTTAGACAATGGGGATCTTATTTTCAACCGAGTAGTAAGTAAACAGTTCTAATTTCTGCAAAGACCAAAAGGGAAACCATCCTATAAATTTTATTAGATAGGAAAAAAACGAGTTTATGCTCACAATCAATGCCACCTCCTTGAGGAAGCCTGCAACTAGGCAGTATTTGTGACTGTATAGCTTTTATTTTGTTTTGTTTTGTTGGGGGTGGGGAAGAGGGGTAGAACGAAATATTTATTAAAAAATTTCCATAACAAACAAGAAAAAGCAAAAATAAGCAACCTTAAATTACACCTAACAGAACTAGAAAAAGAAGAACAAACAAAACCCAAAGTCAGCAGAAGGAGAGAAATAATAAAAATCAGAGCAGAAATAAATGAAATTGAGACCAAAAAACAGTAGAGAGGATTAATGAAACAAAGAGTTGGTTCTTTGAGAAGATAAACAAAATCGACAAACCCTTAGCCAGGCTTACTAAGAAAAAAAGGGAAAAGGCTCAAGTAAATAAAATTAGAAATGAAAGAGGAGAAATTACAATGGCTACCACGGAAATACAGAGGATTATAAGAGAATACTATGAGAAATTATATGCCAACAAATTGGACAATCTAGAAGAAACAGATTAATTCTTAGACTCATACAACCTCCCAAAACTGAACCAAGAAGAAATGAAGAATCTGAATAGACCAATCACAAGTAAAGAGATTGACATAGTAATCAAAAACCTCCCCAAAAATAAAAGTCCAGGACCAGATGGCTTCTCTGGTGAATTTTACCAAACATTCAAAGAAGATTTAATACCCATCCTTCTCAAACTATTTCAAAAGACAGAGGAAGATGGAACACTTCCTAAATCATTCTACGAGGCCAATATCACCCTGATACCAAAGCCAGACAAAGACAATACAAAGAAGGAAAATTACAGGCTAATGTTGCTGATGAACATAGATGCAAAAATCCTCAACAAAATATTGGCAAACTGAATACGGCAATACATTAAAAAGATCATACACCATGATCAAGTGGGATTTATACCAGGGACGCAGGGATGGTTCAACATCTGCAAATCAATCAACGTGATACACCACATCAACAAAACAAAGAATAAAAACCACATGGTCATCTCAATAGATGCAGAGAAGGCATCTGACAAGATACAACATCCATTTATGATAAAAACTCTCAACAAAATGGGAATAGAAGGAAAGTACTTCAACATAATAAAGGCTATTTATGACAAACCTACAGCCAACATCATATTCAACGGGGAAAGACTGAAAGCCATTCCTCTGAGAACAGGAACGAGGCAGGGCTGCCCACTCTCACCGCTCCTATCCAACACAGTACTGGAGGTTGTGGCCAGAGCAATTAGGCAAGAAAAGGAATAAAAGGAATCCAAATAGGTAACGAAGAAGTGAAACTCTCACTATTTGCAGATGACATGATTTTATATATAGAAAACCCTAAAGAATCCGTTGGAAAACTATTAGAAATAATCAACAACTACAGCAAAGTCGCAGGGTACAAAATCAATCTACAAAAATCAGCTGCATTTCTGTATGCTAATAATGAACTATCAGAAAGAGAGCTCAAAAAGATAATACCATTTACAATTGCATCAAAAAGAATAAAATACCTAGGAATAAATCTTACCAAGGAGGTGAAAGACCTATTCAATGAAAACTACAAGACATTATTGAAAGAAATCGATGATGATATAAAGAAATGGAAAGACATCCCATGCACGTGGATTGGAAGAATAAACATAGTTAAAATGTCTATATTACCTAAAGCAATCTACAGATTCAATGCAATCCCAATCAGAATCCCAATGACATTCTTCAAGGAAATAGAAAAAAGAATACTAAAATTCATATGGGGCAACAAAAGACCCCGAATAGCTAAAGAAATCCTAAGAAAAATGAACAAAGCTGGAGGCATCACAATCCCTGACTTCAAAACATAATACAAAGCAATAGTAATCAAAACAGCATGGTACTGGTTCAAAAACAGACACACGGATCAATGGAACAGAATTGAAAGCCCAGAAATAAAACCACACATATACTGACAGCTAATTTTCTTTTTTTTTTTTTAATTAACCATTTTATTTATTTTTTTTATTTTTATAATTTTATTTATTTATTCTTCCCCCAAAGCCCCAGTAGATAGTTGTACGTTATAGCTGCACATCCTTCTAGTTGCTGTATGTGGGACGCGGCCTCAGCATGGCCGGAGAAGCAGTGTGACGGTGCGCGCCCGCGATGTGAACCTAGGCCGCCAGTAGCGGAGCGCGCACACTTAACCACTAAGCCACAGGGCCGGCCCTGACAGCTAATTTTTGACAAAGGAACTAAGAACATACAATGGAGAAAGGAAAGTCTCTTCAATAAATGGTGTTGGGAAAACTGGACAGCCACATGCAAAAGAATGAAAGTGGACCATCTGCTATCGCCATTCACAAAAATTAACTCAAAATGGATCAAAGACCTGAAGGTGAGACCTGAAACTATAAAACTCATAGAAGAAAATATAGGCAACACACTATTTGACATTGGTCATAAAGGAATCTTTTTGGATGACATGCCTACCTAGACTAGGGAAACTAAAGAAAAAATAAACAAGTGGGACTTTATCAGATTAAAGAGTTTCTACAAGACAAACAAAACCAGAATCAAGATGAACAGACAACCCACCAGCTGGGAGAGAATATTTGCAAAACATACATCTGACAAGGGGTTCATCTCCATAATATATAAAGAACTCACACAACTCAACAACAAAAAAACAAACAACCTGATCAAAAAATGGGCAGACGACATGAACAGACACTTCCCCAAAGAAGATATACAGATGGCCAATAGGCACATGAAAAGATGTTCAACGTCACTGATCATCAGGGAAATGCAAATCAAAACAACACTAAGATATCACCTCACGCCTGTTAGAATGGCTATAATCACCAAGACAAAGAACAACAAATGTTGGAGAGGATGTGGAGAAACAGGAACCCTCATACACAGCTGGTGGGAATGCAAACTGGTGCAGCCTCTATGGAAAACGGTATGGAGATTCCTCAAAGAATTAAAAATAGAGATGCCCTATGATCCAGCTATCCCACTACTGGGAATCTATCCAATGAACCTGAAATCAACAATCCAAAGAGGCTTATGCACCCCTATGTTCATTGCAGCATTATTCACTATAGCCAAGAAGTGGAAGCAACCTAAGTCTCCCTCAACTGATGACTGGATTAAGAAAATGTGGTATATATATACAATGGAATACTACTCAGCCATAAAAAAAAGACAAAATCGTCCCATTTGCAACAACATGGATGGGCCTGGAGGGTATTATGTTAAGTGAAGTAAGCCAGAAAGAGAAAGACAAACACTGTATAATCTCACACATATATGGAATATAAACCAACACACGGACAGAGAAAACTGCATTGTGGTTACCAGGGGCAATGGGGGTGGGGGATGGGCAAAAGGGGTGAAGGGAGACATGTATATGGTGATGGACAAACAAAAATGTACAAGCAAAATTTCACAATGTTAAAAACTATTAAAACCAATAAAAAAAATTTTCCAGATTATATATATATTTTTTTTCTACATATACCTAAGGAATTGAGCCTGAAATTAGATAAGCTTCATTTCAAGAAAGGCTTCAAATATTCCAATTTTGAATGTTAGACTGTTTAGTGCAAAGGGTAGCAGAATATGCCACCCCCAAATATGCCACTGTGGCATATTATTTTGAGCTGTAGGCACTTGAAAAACAGTATATGCAGGGAGAAGCTCTCTGAACTCTTTATCTACCTCAAGACAGATCCTCCAAAAAGAACTCAATTGTCATAAATCCCTTCCCCTGGGAGTTTCATCAACCAGGAAGGATTGACTCTAATCACAGGAGAAGAGACTAGCAAGTCTATAACCCACCCAGATAAACTTTGTCACCAACTATGATATCTCCCATCTGTTCTTCGACGGGCCCATCCATCCTTCCTAAAAATCATTTACTCTCCCCGAAGAGGCCTACATCCCCCCACCCTTTTCCCTATTAAGATGGAATTTAAGCCTAAAGCCTAAAGCTACCTCTTTGAGTTACCTCTTCAAGTTACCCATTTTTTCCTGGGTATCTCCCATGTGTACCTGAGGTACACATGTTAATAAACTGTTTTTCTCTTGTTAATCTGTCTTTTATTACAGGGTCTCAGCTAAGAACTCAAAAGTGTAGAGGAAAAATTATTTGCCTCCCCCCAAGAGTGATTCCTTAGAAAACATTTAAAAAGTTTACTCAATGACACCATGCCACCCTTCAATTATAATTAGCTGCAGTTCTTGCAATAGAGTGCAAGGACCATGTACTAAATGTAAGTTTCCAAGACAACTGTGGAGAGAACGTGGCAGAACCTCCCCGAGCTCAGTGCTGTGAGGCGCTAAGTGACCAGCAAGTGTCCTGGTGGACTGGGTCACACACAGAGGCTCCCGGCTGCTCCATCCCTTTCAGAGACAGGAAGGGGAGTTCACTTCCCAGACCAGATTCAACTAATATTGAGGGGATACCAGTGAACACTTGTAGGTGGCGGAAGATAACTGATTTCTTCACAAAAGAGACACTGCTGAAGTAGGTCAAAGTAGGACGATATTAAAACAGAGCCAAGGGGAGTTGTTCTGGCAGAGAATTTACAACATGCTCAACCACGGCTTCCTCCCCACCCATCTTCTCCACCTTTGTTTTCCTGGTCTACTACGGATAACATCCTCTACTATACTCTCATTTTTTCCTACATACAAGGTGGCCCTGAGGCATCACTTCTCCTTCACAACCTCAGTGCCCGGCATGTGGAAAAATCAGGGCGTCCTTTCCTCTGTCTGCTAACTGGGGCGTATGCAATTTAGGATTTAGGCGGAGGACAAGGCCACATACAGATGTAAAGCGTTCAACTGAGAACTTACACGTCAAGAGCCCCAGACGGAACTTTGTGAGCCTAACTTAAGGTATTGTAGAGGTCACAAAATGCCAAAAATCTAACAGAAGAGCCCAGATGGGACCCATGAAAAGAAGACCAAATCTCCTCTTCAAGCTTTCTTGAAACTGGTATGTTTAGTACGGGCATGCAGGTTGTTAAAATATCAGAAGGAGCTGAACCAATGCTCAAGTGAAAAAGATATTGTATTATAGAAAGAGGACCTAGCCTAAACAAAGCTTCGGGGAAAATCTACTCCTTTGAACTTGGCTTGTAAAATGTTCTAGTCTGCTCACCGATGTCCAATGGCAACATGTAGTCAATTAAAACATTCCCAAGACTCATCCAGGTCTACCTCTGAATTCTCTGTGACCCCAGCCATAGGGAAGTCCTGATACCAGGTACCTGGGGCTGGGAACACAGAATGGTGGCTACATTCCACACTTGATTACAAGCCATGGTGGAAATTGATTATCCTCTTATCTTTACAGCTTCCCTGTGAGGTGGGTGTTACCATCTCGACTTACAGGGGAGGGAATGGAGCCTGGGAAAACTTCAGTAACTTGCTCAGGAGCAAAGTGAGCAAATGGCCTGGCCAGGACTCAGATCCTATTCTCTCTACTGTCAGGCTGCCCAGCCTCTAGCAAGAGCCCAGGAAGGTGCATAAAGCAGACACTGTTCCCATTTTTATAGACTAGAAAATAATAAGAGGGTGTGAATAATTCTTTTCAGGTTAAGGTTACAATACCATCAGGTAAAAGAAAAAATGATGGATTTTACTTCAAGGGATTATAATGTATCTATAACAAAGGACTCAAGAAGAGTTATTTTAAACGAATTAATCTGAGTATTGAGTCAGTCTTTCTCTCTATACATGAAGATCAATACAGCAATAAAAATTCAACTTATAATTCACTCAAAAAGTGCCCAGTTTGTACCAGCAATCCACAGGAGTTTGACATTAAATCTTTGCTTCTATTACTTAAGCAGCAAAATTTGAGACGTGTAATATTTTCTCATCTTTAACTTCATCCATAACTTAAATCACTTGGGATTCCAACATCTGTGAAAATGAAAAAGGGGGCAGTCTGAAGACCTAATCTTCTTTTAAAAACTCCAAGTACAAAACAGCTCATGAAAGAGATCATTAAGCTGAGAAAGAGTTTACATGTGATTAAGAAATACCTATTTCATTCTCTTGTCAATGGCCATAAAAGATCTACACTTCAGCATCTATTATAATACTGAAAAACTGCTTTCCAGTTCCCAAGAAAGCTGAGATTTGAAAGAGGGGATCTGAAGACGATATTAGCTATCTCAGTTCTATGCTGGTAGAAGCCAGAGCACCAGGAAGCATTTACCTGGCCTATATTAACTCTTAGAACAACAGAAAGGCCTTTCACCGTATTACAGTTAAGTGCCAAACCTTCACTATATTTAGGGTTGTTTAAATAGTCAAATATTTTTATTCTTTCTTTAAAACTCTAGTTGAAGACATTGCCTATCATTCAACATGTTACCTTCACCTATATAATTTAAGCACATGGTACTTCAGTTATATATTTTAGTGCCAGAAACCACACAGTAACTTCACCCATGTAATTTAGTGCCAGGAAAAAAGTGGATTTTCTCCTCACAAACACATTAACCTACGAAAACTACAGTGTCCCTTATTTTATTTTGCCTTGGATGCCAAAAAGCTCAGGAGAAAATCCACTGTTACTATCATTTTTGTATTACTTTCTCTAGTCTCCTTTCAGTGTGTAAATTTTCATAACTAAAATCACAATAGACCTAGAATTCTATATCCCACGTCTTTCCTTGAGTTTATCATAATAATTATTAAAACTACAATTGCGTCATAATTATAGTTCCTTAACCTTTACCTATTGGAAAACAAGTGGGTATAATATAAATCGTAACTGAAATTTTCTTCTCTGAATGTACAAAAATAATTCATTTTTGAAAATAAAGACTTTATACTTCTTTACAATACAGATTTCTATTTGGTAAACAGAAAAAATAAATTTTAAATATTTTATATAGTCCTGTTTTCTTTAATGCTAACTTACTATAGTTGAGTCATGTTATTCTCCCAGCTTTTATCATGATTTTGAATATTACACACAAAGCAAATTTTGTTTTTATGAACTGATTTTCCTATGAAAAAAATGAACCATGTAAAAATCACAGTGCTCTCTCTCATCTGCATCTAATTTACAGAAACATTTAAATTCCAAAAGTAAGTACATATAGTCAAACTGTTTCCACAATACCTTAAAACCTCAGCCAGCAAAACTGGTGATCAACACCACAACAGGCACCATGTTTTAGTGCCTGCTGTTTACTAAGTACTGCACTAACTGTGTGACATGTTTTCTTATTTACTCATTTTCTCATTTCACAATAATAGCCATAAAAGCTACAGATGAGCCCCATTTTATAGATACAAAACTGGAGTTTGGGAATGATAAATGACATGTTGTAATGTTAGGATAAGTAGGTAGTGGCAGGGAGGATATTTGTACCCAAGTCTTTCTGATTTTAAAACTCAAAGTCTTGGGGCCAGCCTGGTGGCGCAAGCAGTTAAGTGCACGCGCTCCGCTGCGGCGGCCCGGGGTTCGCCAGTTCAGATCCCGGGCGTGCACCGACGCACCGCTTGGCAAGCCATGCTGTGGCAGCGTCCCATATAAAGTAGAGGAAGATGGGCACGGATGTTAGCACAGGGCTAGTCTTCCTCAGCAAAAAGAGGAGGATTGGCAGATGTTAGCTCAGGGCTGATCTTCCTCACAAAAAAAAGCCCCCAAAAAACTCAGTCTTAATCACTATATAGTACTGCCTCATAGTATGCTATTCTACACCCCACTAGCTGAAGATATACTATTGTGGAGATATGAGAATACTGAGCTTAAGAACACCACAATGTGAGTCCTCAATTTATTTTCTCAAATATGCTTTATTCATAATCATTAGCCATTTCATTTTGTAATAGCATCTAAATTCAAAGATAAACAGATTAGCAATATCCCTAAAGAAGTGATCCATAGAATTAAAAAACAACCAAAACCAAAAACAAAGAGGTCAATGATTCTAAAAGTAGAATCTATTTATGTGAGTTCTGGTCCTAAGAAAAAATGCACACTTTAAAAGCAACTGCATTAAAGTCTATTATAAAAGCAATTCAGGTAAAATTCACAATAACGAAGTTATTTTTCCTACAGGAATTCCACCAATCAAACCTTTTTAAACTAGCTATAAAAATCTAAATATCAGTAGCCAAATCCAGCATTTGTCTCTAGCTTATATTCAAGAATAGACAGTCTTTATCTATCACTACCAGCTTTATCATTACATCAGCAGTGTCTTACAACACACTTTATCATTCTTCTAACGTATGGTTATCATATACAACGCACCGAGCCACTCAAAGTGTCAGCGTTGGCAGCAAATGCTCCTTTTCCTTTTATCTTTTTTTTTCCAAGACTTTATTTTTTTAGAGCAGTTTTAGATTCACAATAAAATTAAGAGGAAAGCACAGAGGATTTTCCATATACACCCAGCCCCCACACATGCATAGCCTCCCCCATTATCAAGATCCCACATTAGAGTGGTACATTTGTTACCAAGAATCACCCTACAATGACACATCATAATCACCCAATATCCACAGTTTACTTTAGGGCTCACTCTTGGTCTTGTCCATTCTATGGATCTGGACAAATTTATAATGACATACAGTCACTCGTTGCTTAACAACGGGGATACATTCTGAAAAATGCTTCACTGGGTGATTTTGTCATTGTGCAAACATCACAGAGCGTGCTTACACAAACCTAGATGGTACAGCCTACTATATACCTGGGCTATATGGTACTCATCTTATGAGACCACTGTTGCATATGTAGTCTGTCATTGATCAAAACGCCGTTATGCAGTACATGACTGTATATCCATCATTATAATATCATATAGAGTTATAATATCATATAGAGTATTTTCAGTGCCCTAAAAATCCTCTAAGCTCCACCTATTCATCCCCCCTCCTCACAACTGATCTTTTTACTGTCTCCATAGTTTTGCCTTTTCTAGATGTCATTTGGTTGGAATCATACAGTTATGTAGTCTTTTCAGATTGGCTTCTTTCACTTAGTAATATGCATTTAAGGTTTCTCCATGCCTTTTCATGGCTTGATAGCTCATTTCTTTTTAGTGCTGAATAATATTCCATCGTCTGGATATACCACAGTTTATTCACTTACTAAAGGACATCTTTGGTAGCCTCCAAGTTTTGGCACTTTTGAATAAAGCTGCTATAAACATTCACGTGCAGGTTTTTGCGTGGATGTGGTTTTCAGTCCCTTTGGGTAAATACCAAGGTATGCAATTGCTGGATCATAGGGTAAGAATATGTTTGGTTTGTAAGAAACCATCAAACTCTCTTCCAAAGCGGCTGTACCATTTTGTATTCCTATCAGCAACGAATGAGAGTGCCTGTTAGTTCACGACCTTGCCAGGATTTGGTGCTGTCAGTGTTCTAGATTTTGGCTAATCTAATAGGTGTGTAGCAGTATCTCATTTTTGTTTTAAGTTGCACTTCCTAGATGACATATAATGTGGAGCATATTTTCATACACTTATTTACCACCAGTATATCTTCTTTGGTGAGGTGTCTGTTCAGGTCTTTGGCCCACTTTTCACTCAGGTTGTTTTCTTATTGTTAAGTTCTACATATTTTGGATAAGAGTCCTTTATCAAATGTGTCTTTTGCAAATATTTTCTCCCAGTCTGTGGCTTGTCTTCTAATTCTCTTGATGTTGTCTTTCACAAAGAAGATTTTGTAAATTTTAATTAAGTCCAACTTCTCAATTATTTCTTTCAAGGATCATGCCTTTGGTGTTATATCTAAAAAGGCATCACTATACCCAAGGTAATCGGGGTTTTCTATGTTATCTTCTAGGAACTTTATAGTTTTGTGTTTTACATTTAGGTCTATGATCCATTTTGAGTTAGGCTTTAAGGTCTATGTCTGATTCATTTTTTTAAATGTAGATGTCCAGTTGTTCCAGCAGAATTTGTTGAAAAGACTATTTTTACTCCACCGTATTACCTTTGCTCCTTTGTCAAAGATCAGTTGACTATATTTATGAGAATCTATTTCTGGGCTTTCTATTCTGTTTCATTTATCTATCTGTCTATTCTTTCACCAGTACCACACTGTCTTGATTACTATAGCTTTATAATAAGTCTTGAAGTTGGGTAGTGTCAGTCTTCCCCCTCTTCTCCTTCAATACTGTGTTGGCTATTCTGGGTCTTTTCCATATAAACTTTAGTATCAGTTTGTCAACATCCACAAAAAAACTTGCTGGGATTTTGATAGGAACACATTGAATTTATAGATCAGTTGAGAAGAACTGACATCTTGACAATACTGAGTCTTCCTATCCATGAACATGAAATCTCTCTCCATTTATTTAGTTCTTCTTTGATTTCACTCACACAGTTAGTAGTTTTCCTCATACAGATCTTATACGTATTTTGTTCGATTTATGCTTAAGTATTTCATTTTTGGGGGTGCTAACACAAATGGTATTGTGTTTTTAATTTCACATGCCACCTGTTCATTGCTGGTATACAGGAAAATGACTGACTTTTGTGTATTAACCTTGTACCCTGCAGCCTTGCTGTAATCACTAATTAGTTCCAGTAGGGTTTTTTTGGTCAATTCTTTAGGATTTTCTACACAGATGATCATGTCATCTGCAAACAAAGACAAATAATCTGTATACCTTTTATTTCCTTTTCTTGCCTTACTGTATTAGCGAAGATTTCTAGTATGATGTTGAAAAGGAGTTGTGACAGGGGACATCCTTGCTTTGTACCTGATCTTAATGAGAAAGCTTCCAGTTTCTCACCATTACGTATCATGTTAGCTGTAGGTTTTTTAATAGATACTCTTTATTAAGTTGAGACAGTTCCCCTCTATTCCTAGTTTACTGAGAGCTTTTATCATGAATGGGTATTAGATTTTGTCAAATGCTTTTTCTGCATCTACTGATACAATCATGTGACTTTTCTTTTTTAGACTGTTGATGTGACAGATTACCTTAATTGATTTTCAAATGTTGAACCAGCCTTGCATATCTGAGATAAATCTCACTTGGTTGTGGCGTATGTTTCTTTTTACAATTGTTAGATTTGATTTGCTAATATTTTCTTGAGGACTTTTGTGTCTATGTTCATGACAGATATTGGTTTATAGTTTTCTTGTAATGTCTTTGTCTGGCTTTGGTATTAGGGTAATGCTGGCCTCACAGAATGAGTTAGGAAGTATTCCCTTTGCTTCTATCCTCTGAAAGAGATTGTAGAGAATTAGCCTAATTTCTTCCTTAAACGTTTGGTAGAATTCAACAGGAAATTTGTCTGGCCCTGGTGCTTTCTGTTTGGAAAGTTATTAATTATTGATTCAATTTCTTTAAAAGATATAGGCCTATTTGGATTGTCTATTTCTTCTTGTGTACAAAGTCTTGTGTCTTTCAAGGAATCAGTCCATTTCATATAAGTTAACAAATTTCTGGGCAGAGAGTTGTTTATAGTACTCCTTTATTATCCTTTTAATTTCCTGGGATCTGTAGTGATGTCCCCTCTTTCACTTCTGATATTAGCAATTTGTGTCTTCTCTTTTTTCCTCAGTTAGCCTGGTTAGAGGCTTATCAATATTATTGATTTTTTCAAAGAACCAGCTTTTGGTTTCATTGACTTTCTCTATTGATTTCCTGTTTTTAATTTCTTTGATTTCTTATTCTTATTATTTCTTTTCTTCTGCTTACTTTGGATTTAATTTGCTCTTCTTTTTCTTGTTTCCTAAGTTAGAAACTTAGAGTATTGATTTTTGAGCTATCTTCTTTTCTAATATGCACATTCGATGCTATAAATTTCCCTCCAAGCACTGCTTTCAGTGTATCCCACAAATATTGATAAGTTGTGTTTTCATTTTCATTTAGTTCAAAATATTTTTTAATTTCTCGAGATTTCTTCTTTGACCCATGTGTTATTTAGAAGTGTGTTGTTTAATCCCCACATATTTTGGGATTTTCCATTTCTAGTTTAATTCCATTGTGGTCTGAGAGTGGACACTGCATGATTTCTGTTCTTTTAAATTTAAGGCGGGTTTTATGGCCCAGAATGTGGTTTATCTGGATGAATGTTCCATGTGAGCTGGACAGAAATGTGTATTCTGTTGTTGTTGGATGAAGTACTCTATAGATATCAATTATATCCAGTTGATTGATGGTGTTGTTGAGTTTAATTATGTCCTTCCTGATTTTCTGCCTGCTGGATCTGCCCATTTCTGAGAGAGGGGTGTTGCAATATCCATCTATGATAGTGGATTCATCTGTTTCTCCGCCCAGTTATATCAGTTTTTGCCTCACAGTTTGATCCCCTGTTGTTAGGTGTATACATGTTAAGAACTATTATGTCTTCTTGGAAAACTTACCCCTTTATCATTATGTAACGTCCTTCTTTATCCCTGATAAACTTTCCTTACTTTGAAGTCTACTTTGTCTGAAATTAATATACCTAATCCTGCTTTCTTTTTCTTTTTGCTGAGGAAGATTTGCCCTAAACTAACATCTGCTGCCAATCTTCCTACACTTTGTATGTGGGCTGCTGCCACAGCACGGCTGACAAGTGGTGTAGCTCCACTCCTGGGATCCGAACCTGCAAACCTGGGCCGCCAAAGCAGAGTGTGCCAAACTTAACACTATGGCATGGGGCCAGCCCCCTGCTTTCTTTTAATTAGTGTTAGCATGGAATATTTTTCCTCCATCCATTTACTTGTGTGTGTGTGTGTGTGTGTGTGTGTGTGGAAGATCAGCCCTGTGCTAATATCTGCCAATCCTCCTCTTTTTTTTTTTTTTATTTTTTTGCTGAGCAAGACTGGCCCTGGGCTAACATCCGTGCTCATCTTCCTCCACTTTACATGGGACGCCGCCACAGCATGGCCTGACAAGAGATGCGTCAGTGTGCACTCGGGATCGAACAGGCGAACCCCGGGCCGCCGCAGTGGAGCACGCGCACCCAACTGCTTGCACCACGGGGCCGGCCCCTCCATCCATTTACCTTTAATCTATATGTGCCTTTATATTTAAAGTGGGTTTCTTATAGACAACATATAGTTGGGTCAAGTTTTCTGATCCCTTCTGACAATCTCCATCTTTTAATTGGTGCAGTTAACACCACTGACATTCAAAGTGATTGTTGATATAGTTAGATTAATATCTACCATATTCATTACTGTTTTCTATGTATTACCCTTGTTTTTTGCTCCTATTTTTGTCTTCTACTCTTTTTTTTACCTTTTGTGGTTTTAATTAAGCATTTTATATGATTCCATTTTCTCTCCTTTCTTAGCATATCAGTTATACTTCTTTTTTCATTTGTTTTTAGTGGCTGCCCCAGAGTTTACAGTATACATTTACAATTAACCCACATCCACTTTCAAATAACACTATACCACTTCATGAGTAATGTGGTACCTGATAATAACTAAATAATCCTAATTTCTTCCTCCCATCCCTTTAATCATTGCTATCATTTATTTCACTTACATATAAGCATAGATAAATATGCAGAACCGGAAACCAGAAGTTCCTCCTTTTCCTTTTAAATGATGGTTCCTGATCAGCAAGTAGTTACAATCAAAAGCCATCTATACAATGCAGACTATGCCCCTAAATGACCACATTACATACCAATCTAGTTACGCAATGTGCACTGTGGGAGAAATGTCTGTGTTGTTATAAGGACTTTTAAGAAGAAAGTTTATTTTACATTAGTTATGAAGATAGTATGTAAGCACAGTCCACATTTAAGGCTTATTATAGACTCTTTTTCCTTGAATTATATTTAGAATGTAAGACTCTTAAGTGCATCAGAATGGAGAGGGGGTCTGATTTATTTCCTTCCAGTGTTTAGATCAGTTCCTGCCATATTCTAAGAGCTCGATAATTGTCAAATGAAAAGTAACTGAAGAATCCTACAGGGAAGTTAGAACCTGACAAAGGATACATTTTTCTCCTACAGGAAAATGTACTGAAACACCAGGAGAGACAAAGATGCCAGCAGTTAAACCTTCCAACTATTCCATAACCTAAAACAGTGCATTACTACCAGAATGCTCAAACAAAATTTAAAATTATTTTAGAGTCTGCTTATAACACAAGAATGCTCAACAAAATCCACAGTGAAGAAACAATATTTTAGAAGGCAATTTCAATGTTTTAGTGATATGTAGTGGAAAGTGAATTAAATCAGCTTTATAATTAAGCTTAAAAGATCTCCTAGCCTGCAAAATTATTCGTTTAGGGAATCATTTCCTGCACAAGATATGCAAAAACTAAAATAAAACAAAACGCGGGCAATTGTTCTTCCAACACGAATTTATAATCACCTGAAATGAGTCTCAGAGCTATTTAAAGAATAAAGCAGATTATGCAAATTTGTAACACTATACAAGGAGATAAGAGGTTTTTGGTTGGTCTGATTTTGTTTGGTAATTAACAATATCAGTGATAAACCTTGGGAGTCACTGGCCTCTTCTCTTTTATTTTTCCTCCACATTCAACTTGTCTCCAGGTTTTACAGATTCTATCCTCTTCGACCCCTGATCTTGCCTTACTAAACAGACATCCTCATAATCCGTGGCCTGGATTGAATCTGCAGTCTCCTTACTGGCATTTGTTCCTCCAGCCTTGCCCCTCCAAATCCACTAGCCCCCGGTGTCTCTAAAACAATCTTTCTAAAATGACACTGTTATTATTTTTACTACCCCTCTGAAGCTTTCCACAGTCTTCAGGAAAGAGTTCAAACTTTTCAGCACAGAAAACATGGGTTTTCATGATCTGGCCACTACTTATGTCTTCAACTTTATTTTTAGCTTCATAACCAGATTCCAGGTGTCTGGAACTACCGGTAATTCTGTCAGGATCTCTCTGACCTCGATGTGTTTGCGCACATAGCTCTCTCACTGGAATCTATCCCACCTCCCAAACTCTCCCCCTCTTCCTTTACTGGCTACCTCCTCCTAATCTGTTAGCAGCTCCTACATCCCCTCTGCCTAGAACCTTCCCCAGCCTAGACTGGGCCTACTCTCCACACGGCCGCACAGACCTTTCCTACGGTATTACAATGAAGTGTGTGGTGCTGCACTCCACCATGGGATGGCTGACATGCCTCACGGTACAGGAGCGGCATTAAATACTCACTATTCAATGAATAATCTAGCTTTTCCCCAAGAAGATAATCAGTAAAGTTAGCTTTCTTTAAATTTGTAAGTCAAATATAAATTTTTAAAATACATGATTAATGGACCTATTAATTATCATCACCAACCTTCTCTGTCAAAAATTAGTTTTCAAATTAAAATGAATTTCATTTAAATAAAATCTACAACTAGCTATTTTTTCAGTTAATAAATCAATAGAAGTGGTATAACTACTTCAATGATTTTAATTTCTTAAACATTTCAAACATTAAAACATAAAAATATTTAGCAATGACCACCGTTCGAATTACCAAATATTAATATTCAAAGGATTACAAATAACTTTTCTAAAATTCTTAAAGGAAGAAGAGGCTTTAAAAGAACACGAACCCCAAACATCATCACAGTTTCCTCAATTATCTATGCCAATGGAGGTAGGTCATATGGGTTCCAAAAACCTAATAACCAAAATCAAAGCAATTATTTATAATTTTAATACATAAGAGCAAAAAGCAGATTCAACTTCTGGGAAAGAAACTGCTAGGTGTTCCCCAATATCCTTTTTCTCTACTTCTTCCTCAATAATAGAACCCCTGAACTTTAATAGGACACATGGCCTTCATTTCCAGTTCCTTTGTAGCCACATGACTGAGTACTGACCAATAGGTATAAGTAGAAGTGTTAAGGGCAACTTCCAGGAGCCTTCCAGTTGCCTGGACCATCCACCACCATCCACAGCCATGAGGATGAGGGCCATAGCCTTGGCATGGCAGCACACTGAGCTGGAAAAAGCCTGGATCCCTGAGCACGTGTAGTTCTGGACTGCCGAGCCCCACACTTTTATGTGAAATAGAAACAAACGTCTATCATGTTTAAGCTATTGCTATTTTGGGTTTCTGTTACATCATTACCTGAATCTACTCCTCCAATTATTTCTCCTCTGGAATAAAAATATTAGTATCTATACTAGATACACACTGGCTTTAATGCAAATGTATGTGGCTAGGTCCATCAAGCTGGCATTTAAAATATTTTTAGGTAATAGCTTAACTACAAACTTAAATCCAGACAGATAGCTGTAGAATTCAGATTTTTTTTTCAAATATTGAAATTCTGAAACTTTGCTTTGTGTCCTGCTTCAACATGCAGCAGTCTTGACACCTTCTCCACCTGAGAGCTCATCTATTATTTGTTGCCTGTTCTTCTAATTCTTACTCATGCAGATGAGCAGAAAGGCTGATTGTGGTATCAAGCCTGAGCTAACAAAATAAAGCTTAATAACAAACAATACAGACAATCTTGAGCATCTCAGAAAATAGTCAACAGGTTAAAGTAAATTATGACTATATAATATAACCATCTATCCCAACTGAGAACCCCATACATTATTCAAGACTACTTAAGCAAAGAGACAGAAGAGTAGAAAACAAAAACAGCTGGAAAAAAAAAAAACCATCATGTGATGACTTGTTTTTATATTATCCTTTGGAAAGAATTCTATGTTTCAAATTAATGTTAATTTTGTTTCTAAAAGCATAATCTATGAGCAAGTTGGTCTGAAGAGCACTGACCACTGATAAGAAATCATTCAGTGGAGAAAACACACAGTGAAACTTTTAATTAGCAAAAGGTAGTGTTAATCAAAATTCTCTATTTTAAACATTTTAGACCACAACTTATACTCAAAACTATGCCAAAGATCATTCAAGTAAAAAAAGTAATAGTAGCTGCTCCAATAGTTATCCATTTTTCTAGTGCTATGCCACAAATGAGAACACTTTTGACAACCGTAAATATTCTGTCTATAGACAAACCTATACATTTTCTTTTATATTTAATAATCACCCTTGATTATATGCCTATAATTTATCATATCTGCTCTAATTTAACACAATATTAAGGCAAGAAAATTTCTATTTGCAATTTTCTCCAAATTGGGAGCTCTATTTTTTGTTCTGGTTTCAACTTAAAAATTTATTTCAGGAAAGTAATTGGTCTCTATTTGTCACAATAACCTTTTACAAGGTTAAAGTAAATCATGGCTACCAAATTCTGAATAGAAACTATTCTACCATGCTACCAAGAGGAACTTCAGAATATTATTCAAAGAAAAGAGGCCCAAACAACTAACATATTCTGCTATCACCTAACAAATAACTTCTGTATACATGAAATCTAAAAGCATAAAAAAGACCATAAGAGAAGTATGAGAAACATTACTTCAAAGAGACTACAAATGATAAAGACGTGTTTTTTAAAAACGTATGCTGATAAATAATAAAACATAGATAATTCAAATACAGGTAATTGGAGGAAGAAAAAACAGGTCTTGAAAATGCCAGGTTATAAATCATTATTTTAAAGAAAATTTTTAATATAGGTTTTTTAGTATCTTAAACTACTATATTTAATATCAGTCATATAATTCATTTTCTTGACTTCACCTTTAAATGGGCATAACAAGCAAAGTGATTAACTGAGAGAGAGATCACCCACATGACTTAAAAAGCCAAGATACCCAAAAAAGAAGCAAATAGTATTAATTTAATCTGAGAAATC
Source organism: Ceratotherium simum simum (assembly GCF_057802395.1). Taxonomy (NCBI): domain Eukaryota; kingdom Metazoa; phylum Chordata; class Mammalia; order Perissodactyla; family Rhinocerotidae; genus Ceratotherium; species Ceratotherium simum. The sequence continues at coordinate 31,153,684 of NC_141930.1, read as the reverse complement.
TGAAGGCTATGATGAAAGCTGTATTTACCATAGTAAAGTACTTATAACTCATATTCTGTCTACTCCTGAAAACATTTGGGAAGATGCCTAACTTGGGGCTTAGGAGTCAGGCAGAGTTTGGTTTCCTTAGAAGTCATTTTCTTAACACCTAGTCACTTTCCCTTTTAGTGGCAACAGAATCGTCACTCTAAACCTAAAGTCAAGTCGGGAAATGAGGGTGGAAAGGCACCTCTTTTGATCAACAAAGAGCCAGTAGCAGCAGACAGTGATTAAATGAAGCAAAAACAAGGGAAGGCCAGGCAATCAACCTACTGGGGCCGATCCATTAGTTCCCATGTGTAGGAAAGAAGTGTGTGATTGTTGGGCAAGATCTATACATAGCCAGCCGTTCTGCACAAAAGCCAGGGTATGGGAGGAACAAAAGGAGAAAACAGATTTAAAAAATTAAATCATTCAGCAAACTACAGATGTGGTAGCTGCAATCGAGACAGAAATGGCAAGGACTTGGGGAGAAAAAGAATGATCAGGACAGTGAGCAACAGACACTGACAATGAAAACAAGCAGAGAAGAGACAGACTAGCTGCACAGCAATGCCATCTGAATGCCAACACAAAGCCCTGATAAGCATCTTGTTAAGAAGAACTCGAATTGTGTATGTGTAATGGGCAACTGTATACCCATTAGGCCCCCAAGTATGCCTTACTGAATAGTATGATAGCGTGACACCAAATTTGGAATTTGGGGTTACACAGACCCACGTTCAAATCTAACTCCCATAAATGGGAGAACTTGGGCAATTACTTAACCACTCTTATGCACTGGACTTCATATTTATAAAAATGAGAACAGTAACATCTTTCTTGCAGAGATGTGTAAAGATTAAAAAAGACAGTGTATGCCCCTGGCTAGTGCCTCTCATGATCTGGAATAGCACTGCTCCACTCCACCTCCTTCTGCTATCCCTAGCACATTCAGTAATTGATAAAGAGTGGGAAATACTCTGAATATTTTTAAAGAACTGTATTGCTTCCTAACCACTATCTAGCCCCACTCCCACCCTCAAATTAAAACTTTGGAACATAAAAAGTTAAATTTTTAGCTCTGAAGAAAACATGTATTCAGCATAAATTGGACACTTACCCTCCTGAATTTACCAATTCATTTCAATGAATATGTATTGGCCAACTTAGTCCAGACAACAGAGTTTTAACCTCATCAATAGAAGGAGTATTTGGCAGGGAAGTTTGTCTACATATTTAATAGTCGACAATCCCTAAAGAACAATCCATCCTGCCTCTTCCGGGCCTTCCCTCCATTAATTAGCTGGTTCTTCAATCTTCAATTTCTCCCACTCGAACTTTCTTCTGGCACCTATTTAAACAAATGATGACCACAAATATCCAATTTCTACCTCAGGCCCCCCACTAAGCAGTATCCTTTCTTCTCACTAGAAGGAGACAACCACACTAACTTTCCTTACTTCTTCACGATCCTCAGCCTGCTGCAATCTCCCTCCTGTGGCTAATAAGGGCCCTGGCCCAGGTCACCAATGGTATTCTTGCTGCCACATCCAAGGTACACTTTCAGTCCTCTTCCTCATCCTCTCAGCTATATTTTACACTGCTTAACACTCACTCAATCCTTCTTGAAATATATCCCCTTTCTTTTGCTTCCCTAACAGCATATGTTCCTAGGTTACTCCTAATTTTCCAGCCATTTCTCCTTAGAATCAGTCTTTCACCCACTCTTACCCTCCTTGTATAAAATCTACTCTTCTTCTATTGTCCCCTTAAAAGTTTTTGTCTCATTCTCTAACAGTGGTTCTTAACCTTTTTTGGATCACAGACCTCTTTAAGAATTTGATCAAAAGCATGGTTCCTTCTCACAGAAAATATCGGTACACACATTTTTGCATACAACTTCAGGGAGTTAATCCAAACATCTCCTAGGTGAAGAAACCCTGTTCTACACATACTGTTTTGGGGTAACCTCATCCATCGTCATGACTTCAATCCTCTCTCTATTGATTACTTTAGATCTATCACGCTAGCTTACATCTTGCTCCTGAACTCCAAACCTATATTTCTATCTTTCGGATTTCTCCTTGAATATAATACAGAGACATCAAATTCAGTGTGTCCAAAAAAATCAGCTCCTCACTGCTATTCAAATCCTGTTCCTCCTTCATCAGATAAAGGAGAGACAAGTGACCAAAGAGCAGGCCCAGCAGGAAGCAAGGCAACTTCCCATGCCCAGGAATTTGGAAGGGCATATCCACACTGAGCCAGCTAAATGCAGAAAGCCTGACTAGAAAATCACAAAGACACTGAGCTTTAGCCTGCTGCTGTGGAGCAACCATGACAGGGTCTTGGCCAGAAAAGCCAGCCTACAGAAGAGAACTAAGCAGACGGGTTGTAGACACGAGAAAGCATGGGACCAGAAGGAAAGGGAGACGGAAGAAGTTGCTCCCTTGCTTCTTGCCGGCTTCGTGGTTTCCAGTTTTGGTGGAACTGTGTAACTTCACCTAGCATTAGATTCTGTGAGCCACCCTGACAACCTCTTAACATAGCTTCTTATATTTAAGCTTACTTCAGTAGGATTTTGTTTGTTGCAAACAAACCATTCCTGGTGAAGATAACACACAAAAAATGTTTAGACCTTCCTTAGTTTACTAAGGTATTCTTTCACTGGTAGAACCAATTACATTCCTGTTTTGTTCTGGTAGAACCATCTGGTCACTAATTTGTTTCTATAAATTTATCATTTACATTATTTCTTGTATAGCTTCTATTTAAATGTGCAGCTTCTACTAATAATCTATAAAAACACTGCAAAGATTTTTTATTAATTATCGTTTAAGGATAAATTTTTACCATCCCTTCAATTTTACCAAAAACGTAAGTTAATAAATTAGAACACATATTCTTACGTAAAATAACTTATCTGTTTTGAGAGAAAAATAGTAAAATTGCTGTAGGTTGTCAAAACATGACAAACTGGATGTTTCTGATTTTAAACATGCAGAATATGCAAAAAAATATCTTATAAAATAGGTATGTCTATATGTATATACACATACATATATACACACAATTTTCTTATGTAGGCAGAACAAAATTAGGCAAAAGAAAAAAGAAGAGTCTCAAAATTATGCTGTTTTACTAACACTACTAACAAACTAACCATGAGCATATAATCACCTTACCAAATAAGACTCATTCATTTATATGTCTAACAACTGGAGAAAACAAGTGTCTGCAGTAATCTAAATACCTTATGATTAACTTCCTTAAAATTGTATTAATGTTGGAGAACACTCACTCTTGGTGTACCAAATAAAACCTCTAGTACTAACTTCTGATGAAAAGCATAGTTAGGAGACATTTTTCGAATAACTTCATAACATCTATCATAAACACACTCTAGAAGAGATCAAAGAAACGTCATTTTCAGGGGCTGGCCCGATGGCGTAGCGGTTAAGTTCACACGTTCCACTCCGGCGGCCCGGGGTTCACCGGTTGGGATCCTGGGCGAGGACCTACTCACTGCTCATCAAGCCATGCTGAGGCGGTGTCTCACATAGAAGGGCTACAACTCTACAACTATGATATACAACTATGTACCGGGGCTTTGGGGAGAAAAAAGAAAAAGAGGAAGATTGGCAACAGAAGTTAGTGCAGGGCCAATCTTCCTCAAAAAAAAAAAAAATTAATTAATTTAAAAAAAAAAAAGAGATATGTCATTTTCAGAAACTCATAACTGAGATAGGAAGCTGGTACTGAGTCACATTTTTCTCAAGATCACTACCTGAAGTGAAACTTACAAACAGTACTTAGGTGCGAGAAGGAAAGAAGAAACGGAGCTAATTCCTGAAATGCAAAACGCCTTACCACTTTCTCTTCCTCCTCTAGTATCCCAACACAACCCAGACAAGATTCTTTACTGATTGTTATATTATCCCTTAAGATTCAGTTTCCTATGCATTGATGAACAGACTGCTGACTCAAAAGGCACTACACCAATAAAAAATAAAATCCCAAAAGGTATTTTGCATCTTTATAGTAATAAGTGACTCAGGCAAGAAATACCAATGGATGCTAAAAAATGAGTAAAACGTTGTTGGGAAACTCAACAAGTATTTACACTCTCAAAATACCTCCCCACAGATTATTATGAAGGAGAAAAAAGTTCATTACAGTGAAGAAACCTAACAGATGCCACTTTAAGCAAGTGATCAAAGTTAACACCACCAATAACAGGGCAGACTGACTCAAGAGCTTCCTGACAGAAAAACTGAGGATGTGACATCAATTCTGTGGTGTTCCTGTCCAAAATGCATATCCCAAATCTAATCAGGAAGAAACATCAGGTAAACTGAAATTGAGGGACATTCTACAAAGCGACTGGCCTGTAGTCTTTAAAAATATCAATGTTAAGAAAGACCAAAGAACTGTTCTATTTAAAGGAGACTAAAGAGACATGATAACTAAATGCAATGTATGGTCCTGGATTGGACAAAAAATATTTGCTACAGACAACAGTATAAACAACAGACAGGAAATCTGAATATGAGCTACATATTGTAGTACTGCATCACGGTACCACAGTTATATAAGAAAATTTCCCTGTTCTTAGGAGATACGTGCTGAAGGATTTAGGGTTGAAAGGTCATAACGTCTGCCACTTAGTCTCAAATAGTTCAGAAATAGAGAGAACACACAAATGTGGCAAAATGTCAACAACTGGTGAATCTAGGCGAAAAGAAAGTACTATTCTTGCAACGTTTCAGTGGTTGAAATTCTTTCCAATTAAAAAGTTAAAAAAAAGAAAACTTTTTTCTTTTCACACTTCCCTTTTCCATTGCAACCAGGAGGATGAAAACTACATCCTAAGGATAGGGGAGAAGGAAGCCTGAAGGATCCTGGATCTTTTATGACCTCGTTGAGCTGCTGTGCCAGCTGTGGACTTGCCAACACGTACAGTTCACATTACATTAGAAAGATAAATCCCTTACTTGAAAAAAAAAGTCCTAAAAGAAATAAATTGATATTCAGATTACTGTGATTATGTTAAATCTTCCTGAAATATTAAGACAGTGTACATTACTTGAAAGGCCGTTTAGCACTGGTTCAGCCACTCCCAGACTCCCAAATTTCGGTTCTGGAGACACTGCTGTGGCTTCCCACATACAGCATGCTTCCAGAGTGCCCGTGCTTAGAAGTTCTTCCTATACTCTCCCCTCATCCTCAAACAACTCCTCTTGATCCTTAAGACTCAGTCCAAGTGTCACTTCAGGAAATCTTCCCTTTTGAAGGCCCAGGGTGGATGAGGCACAGTTCCCAAGCTCATATGACACCTATTCACCCTTCTGCCATAGCCGTCATGATGCCGCATTGAACCTATGTGCTATGCCTTTATTTTCTACTTCAGATTTCTCTACTTTAGCACATTATAAAGTATCCAATAAGTATTCCTGTCCATGCCTAAATTACAGCTGAGAGGGCTAATCACAGAGATAAAAGTAAACACTTCCACCACTGGGACATTAACTGGATACAAATGGAACAGCACACTGTTTGATCCAAACGCTAAAATGTTCTCTCATAAGATAGCTCTGAGTCGTTTAGCAAGGTAGGAAAAACTGTCATCCAAAAGACTGTTTTTGTTTCAAGCATCTACAAATGCCTAACCCTTAAGGAAAATGAGGCAAGAAGCTTCTGAAGGTCCCAGAAGTACAGGGAAATGTTCTAGAGCTTTGATACTGTGCACGTGTAAGACATATGGTATTTTAGGTAAACCTTTGGTCCTTGTACTAACACTTTGGTACACTTTTACTAATTCATTCTTAAAAATGTAAGTAAGGACTGGTGATAAACTTCATTTACCTCATACAAGGGGGTTTAAATTTAGGGTAGGTACCTAGTGTATCACTGCATAATTCTCTTAAAATGTAAATTTAATTAAAATTCAATTAAAGAATATTACATCGAAAGGTGTCTTTCTTAAGAAGACAGGCTTATTACCATTTTTTTTAGTCAATTCCTCAAATATTCAGTGGTCACAAAAACTTGTCAACTCATTTCTGTTACCCATTTTTTTTCCCCATCAACATGTAACATCTGGGTGACATACATAAAAGGAAACTAAGAAAATAACTAAAAAACAATTATATTTCTTAGGTGAGCAAATATAGTTTGCTTAATTTTTACTTAATTAATTTTTGCATACTCTATTGAGGTTTATTTGATTATTTAAAACACACACACACACAAGAAGCCCATGAAATGAAATAGTCATGTGACCACAAATATAACTGCCCTGTCCACTAAAAGGGAAAGAAGAGAAAACATTTAAAAACAAAGGAAGTTAGTTCATTTTTCTCTGCCTCTCCTTACTAGCCAACACTTTTCTTTTGTCTATGCTTAACCGATCCTTCAAAACCCAATTCAGGCATCTGTTTGTCTAAGAAGCCAATCCTAATCAAACAAAACCACAACACGAACTTGATCCACTGATACTTACACCTTAGTCACATGCATCTATGTGTGAAATCTGCATTTGATTTTTTATTTAATTATAAAGTACATAGACTTTATTATCGCTTAGTGGTTTTATTTTCTTTTACTGTCAAAATACTCATTATCCACCTCTTTCAAATGTTTATTTAGGCTAATACTGCAAAAATCTAAAACCTATGTTATGCTGGCATTTCCAAGTCAATTGTAATTAAGTGATAGTGTCCAGAAAAATAACAAGTAAGTACAGCCTCAAAACATCCCTAACTAGCAAAGCAGAAGCAACTTCAGACTGGGAGACCGTGAGTTGTTCCACTGATAATGAAACAACACCTATAAAGAATTCTTCTTTACTTGGAATGGGTTTTGATTTTTTTTGTAATCAAGTTATATTTGTTTTTGAAAAGTACACAATACACATGACATTAAAGACATTTTTCAAAGATTCCTCCACTAAAAATATAAGAATAATGTGGAAAATTCTAGGCACCCAAAGAAAGACCAAAATTTTGTAAATTAATTCTGGAAAATATTAAATCTAGAAAGGTTACATGTTTATTAAAAATTAAATATAATGTTTTAGTAACATGATTATTAACACTAAGAGGTTAAAACTTACAAAAGAGTTTTTTTTCTTCAATTCAGTCCCCAAGTAACTATCTTAATCACTGTATTTATGGCTATGTACTTACAGAATAACTAAAATATCCTAAGCAGATATAAACATGAGAGAACAAAGCAGTATCACCCATACCCTTGGCTTCATGAATTCTTCTCTGTTATATTATTTACCTACACATAATAGATCTAGAGAGAGTCTTATAACTTATTATTCTGCTTGAAAAAAGTTGAAAAAGAATCTAGAAACAAATAGAAAATTCTACATGAGATCCTCTACCTACAAAATTCAGTGTTTCTTTCCTGAAGTCCTGAGCTGTCCATATGCACATATTGCTGCTTCTGAATTAGAGGTTGATTACACTTAAAATCATTCTGTAGGAGAAAAATGATGACATTTTATGATGTTAAATTATAAAGTATAAATTGAGGGTATATAGAAAAGTTCTCTAGAGTAAGTTGTCATTGTTTACATATTTTGCCAAATTTATGAATATAAAAATTCAGCACTGCTCAAAAGAACAAGGGACATGCCAGGAATGCACAGTGGGATGGGAAGATCAGAGAGCTGCGTGTGTCATTTAGAAGGGCTGGGAGTAGGTATGACCTGCTCGAGGCCTCCTGAACTGAGGGACACCAGTGTGTGCCAACCATCCCTGCCTCCCTAGCAACTCCATTCTGCTCCCCACCACTCCCCATCTACATCAGTTAGGGTTATCTGTAATCCACTATTCCTTGTAAATACAGATGTCAAGGGGAAGGGGAGAAACACTGGCTACTCTAATACTGCATTTCACGGAAATAATTTTGAAATCAATCGTGAAATCACAAAAAAGAAATAAGTATTTTCCCATGATACATAACTCTATAATCCACGTTATAGAAACCAGAGATAAACCCATGTTTACATTATAAAGAAATGTAATATTTAATTCCTTAAAGCAGAACCAAAATCAAGATCCACAGACAGCCCAGTTCTATGATTTCATTAAGTATCCAATTTATACTCAAAATGCAATTTTAAACTTGTACGTAAAACAAAAAAAATATTCCCTGCAGTAAAAAACAAATGTTAACTTTACTATGTCCAAAATTATAATTTAGTCTAAAAAACAGAAACTTAGGAATAATGCTATATCAAAAATCTAAAAATCATTTATGTTAGAAAAGTAAAAGAAAATAAGGAGTGTGCTGGAAATCTGAAAGCATGACCTAGGAACAAAACAATGACTACAGATAACGTGCAAAATTGTCATGAAAACCTTCGGATGCTGTTGCCACTCAGGCAGACTTTCATTCCCTTTTGTCTACGATTATATTTTAATTGTTTTCAACAAATTTATTTCACTGAGTTAGTACTAAAATGCATCATTAATAAAACTTCATTTTAATTAAATCAAAACAAACAAATCGCTAAGAGGAAACAAAGTCCACTCTGTTCTCATGTTTTTATTTGGTGTAAAACATCTTTGGAACATCAGTACCATATTTTAGGTAAAAAAGCCTTTATTTTAGGTAAGTAGAAAGGCAGTCTTTACCAGCATGATTTAATAAAGACAACTTGGTTATCTGCATAAAGATATTGATTCAAAATCCTTTTACATTTGGGAGTAACTTTGCAGAAGATTTACTTTCCAAATGGTACTCTGGTCTCATATTAATCTGATGTTGAAATAAACTGCTATTACTTGAGCAATTTTCATTCTCTGGCACAAAGAGCCATAAAATGTATATCACAACAAAATATATAGGTAACGTGTGAATTCTAATCTTTCTTCATATGAAAATTCCTTTATAAAATAAAAAGTACAGGAAAACACTGACACTAAGTTTCTCCATCAAAGGGGATTTATCATAATTAAGACATTAAAGTTAAAATAGCTTGGCACATAATTAGAGAGGAGGGGAAGGATATTATCTCCTCACCTACTGAATGATAAAGAGCAAATAAACCAGTTTCTGGCTATAAACACATGTACTTTTCCTTTTGTAATCATTGAAAAATATACTATGAGACTAAATCAGGTTCCTAAACTCAAGGAAAAAATTCAAATTTTAAATGTTTCATCTTCAATGCATGAGCTTTTGAATAACAAAAGTTCTTAACCAAAAAACTTTCTCCACTGGCAAAGGGAAAAGGTCAACATCCTATTTCATATCCATCTTTTCTTTCACATCAGAAATACACATTAAAAAAAAAAGCTAAACCCAACAACAAATTCTTCATGAGAAAGAACTATGAAAATGAAATTGTTTTTTAGCAAAACAAGAATTATACTTCAGCAACCCTAATTTCAACAAAAAAGGAAAATAAAACTGCTTCACAGAAACTTGCGAAAAACATCTGACAAATACAAGCTCACTGGTTGCAACAGCCTCAAACTCTATTAAGTGCCAACAGTCTTTACACTAATTTCATGAAAGAGACATAAACCAAGAGATATAAAATTTCTAAATAATTCATTTATGTTGAAAAATGCAGCTTGGGGTAAAGTGAAACAAGGAGGGAAATCCCGTGGAGTATTCTATATTTACTGATAGACTTGAAAGTTCTTCTTCCTGCTAAATAGATAAAAACCATTTTTGAGTACCCTTGCTTTGATCCCGTACTTCTTGCACTGCAGATATGAAAAAAGTAAAAATGCTTTCAGTCCATCAAGCGCTGCCAGCAACTAGCTCTGAAATTTATCCCAAGTCCATCTACTTCTTATCTCCGCTACTGTTTTTTTTTTGTTTTTTGTTTTTCGTTTTTTTTGCTGAGGAAGATTCGCCCTGAGCTAACACCTGCACCAATCTTCCTCTATTTTGTATGTGGGCCACTGCCACAGCATGGCCACCACCGAGTGGTATAGGTCCACGCCCGGGAACCAAACATGGGCTGCCAAAGTGGAGTGTGTCGAACTTAAGCGCTAGGCCACGGGCCTGGTCCCTGTTATCTCAACTTTTATTGTTCTAGTCCAAGCCACTAACCATCTCCACTCCAGACCACAATGAGAACCTAACTAAAATGGTCTTTTCAGGTACACACTTACCCCTGTACAATCCATTCTCCACAGAGTAGCCTAAGCAATCATTTTAAAACATAAAGCAAATCTTGTCATTCCCGTTAAAAAATCTTTCAATGGTTTTCAACTCATCTTATAAAAGTAAGAGTCAAACAAGAGCCTACAAGATCCTACAGGATCAGATCCCTGCCAACCTCTCCTCCATCTTTTCTCATGCTGGCCTCATACTGCCCTTCAAATTAGAGTTTCTCAACCTTGGCGCTATTGACATATTGGGCAGGACAGTTTCTTGTTGTGAGCACTGTCTGTGTGTTGTAGGATGCACAGCAGCATCCTGGCCTCTCTCTGTCCACTAGGTGCCAAAAGCACCACCACCCCCAGTGGTCACATCCAAATATGTCTCCAGACATTGCTTTTAAAGAAGCCAAGCTCATTCCCGCCTCATGGTCTTTTCCCCTCTCATTCCCTCCACCTGAAATGCTTGAGCTGTGCAACTGGTTCCTTATCGTTACTGTCTCAGCTTGGCCATTGTCACCTACTCAGAAAGTCCTTCTCCAATCATCCCATGTAAAGCTGCACCCACTTCCACCATATCTATAGCCCAGCACTTAACCTAACAGGGTACAAAGTAAGTGCTCATGAAGTAGTCGTTGAAAGCATGCATAAATTTCAGTATTTACGAGAAAAGTGCTTAAGCGGCAAGATCATAATATTTAATACGAATGCCACAGCAGTACTCCTGGTTAGTCTCCTATCCTGTATTTGCCCACATCTTTCAACTGTATGCATTCTAATACATTCTAATTCTTTCCTTTGGAAGTACTGGTAGCATTATTGTCATTTATAGGCAATGTACATTTGTTTGTTTGCCTTAAAAAAAAACAGTCCAACACCAGAGCATCCTTCCAAAGAATGGGGAATAGAGAGGCATCCGACCTGTTCAGAAGAGTGCTGAAGGCACTGAGCCTCCAACCTACAGCTAAGAACGGTCATGGCAAAGGGACTCCTTGTTTGTCTATCACGTACACAATGGCTCACCCGTCTATCTAAGTAGTCACTCTCTAATTTATCTTGTTTTAAGTGGGTACAAAAAGGTCAATAATTCTTAAAGAATAAAAACAACAAAAGAAAAATAGGACTTTAGTTATGTCAAAAGCAAAAGGCTATAACGAATGAAATGTGCGAGTTGAATCTGAATTGATCAATCAGCTTTTAGTGATTTCATGTGAACTGGTAAAATCCATTCAGGTTAACCATAAACTCAATAGTTACAAACTTTGCAAAACTGTGGAGTCTCTAATCAGTAGTCCAGCTGGATTCCATTCAACTCGAAAAAAGACTGACTCACTTCTGTCACAAGGGTCCTTTTAGTTACTTCTGGAGTTGTTTTTGATATTAGTAATTTGAATACACATTTCTTCAGAACATTAATGCAGTTGGGTTTTTTTTAATCACGTCATTGCTCTGAATTGCTAAAACGTACTTCTAGATATTTAATCTAAATCACTGATTTAGAAAACTATCGTTCATCAGAGCATTTACATAAGAACTTTAGGAATGGGCGAGTGAGATCTCACAAATCAGTGTGTGAGCAGGAAGAAAAAGCTGGCACGTACCAGTTGTGCACCATGAGCTTCTGCACAGCCAGAAGAGCGTTGTAGCGAACCTGCTGGTCTTCGTGGTGCATGTGGTTCATGACCAGCTGTTTCCCACCAAGCTGTTCAATAACCCTGTGGAAGAGAAGCCATGTTAAGAAGATACTGCAACTACTTTCAAACTCATGCTGTTAGCAGAAAGCCTAAATTCCGAAGTGCCAGGAGATTTTACAAAGAAAAGTTACAAAATAGGTAAGTAAACCAACACACATCTTTTTATATCATTTTCTCCAAATCACAGATTTAAAGTATTCAAATATTTTCTCTTTTGAATTCCTAATGATAAATCCAATTGTTATTCTCATGTCCTAATCAAGGCAAATATCATCTACCTGGATATCTCACAGACCGTTGTACTATTCTAGATTACAGTTTTCTAGGTAGTTGAGTATTAACTTCTTATTACTAGTATTTCTGGCTCACTTAAAATCAGTATATTGAACACCATCTAACATCTGTAATAATATCAGGTTAAGTCCACCAGTTGCCGTGCTGTGAGAAAGATGGGGCTAGGACGCAGATAGCAAGGAACACAGAGTTAAAAAACACCAATGTGTAAAGATACATGCACCCCTGTGTTCACTGCAGCGTTATGCACAATAGCCAAGACTTGGAAGCAACCTAAGTGTCCATCAAGGGACGAATGGATAAAGAAGATGTATATATACACAATGGAATACTACTCAGCCATAAGAAACGATGAAATCCAGCCATTTGTGACAACATGGATGGACATTCAGGGTATTATGCAAAGTGAAATAAGTCAGAGGGAGAAGGTCAAATACCGTATGATTTCCTTCATTAAGCAGTAGATAATAACAACAATAAACAAACACATAGAGACAGAGATTGGATTGGTGGTTACCAGAGGGGAAGGGGGGAGGGAGGAGGGCGAAAGGGATAATTCGGCACATGTGTGTGGTGAGGGGTTGTAATTAGTATTTGAGTGGTGAACATGATGTAATCTATGCAGAAATAGAAGTACAATGATGTACATTTGAAATTTATACAATGTTATAAACCAATGTTACTGCAATAAACAAACAAACAAACAAAAAGGCACCCAGTAGAAGCCATGTTAATTTCCTGAAGAACGCTATTGATTTTTAAGATATCTGCCCTTTCTTGTAATGATGGAATATGCCACATGATCTCCTGCGCAGTGACAAAGAGAAGAAAATTCCTATGTCAAGAGCACAAAGACAACCGACAACATTGCTTTCTAACATTGCACCCACCAACAGCCTGAAAAATTCAGTTACTCCAGATGCAAAAGTAGAGTGAAAATGGCTATTTGCTTCATGAATGGAAAGAAGCTCTCTGTTCCTTTGCACGGGTGTGGCTGAAGACAGAGCTGTCGAGTCTCAACCCCAGCACAACAGTGTGGGTTCTCTGGTCTGTACTGTCTGATGTGCGATATCACTACTACACAGTCAGTGCCAAGTGACACCTTAATGCAATAGGGCTTTTGGTGGTTTAAGACAACCTTGCAGATGGGTGGATGGGAGTCAGGGGTGAGAGAAAAGGTATCTGTATACCTTTTTATATTTTATGTTTTAAAGCATTTTTTAAAAAATGTATTGAATTGAGGGAAAACAAGTACAGTATAATTACAATCAAACATTAATTGAGAGCTTGTTATGAGCCAGCTACTGTGCTTTTAAACATTGCCTTATCTAATATATCAGCTCTGCTCTTTATCAGATATGTTACAATAAGTCATTTAATCAAGTAAATTCCTTCCCGCCAAATGAGAATAACAAGGACACCTCCTTCACGGTGCTGCTGTGAAGACTGAAGGACATAAAGCCCACGTCTCTGCAGGACGGTAAGCCCATGTCTACTGCTTTGATGACTGTGATGCTGAGGATACAGGGGCTGCTCGCCTTCAATCCACTTCTCTCACTGTAGTCAAAATGATCTTTCCAAAAATCTGAATAGCACTTTCCCTGCTTAAAACAACGGCTGACCAGGCCCTTCACAGTCTGACTGGAAGCCCCTGCCTAGCTTCACGGAGCACGGTCCACAGCCTGTGCTCTCTGCGCTCTGACTCCACTGGCCGTCTTCAGGTCCTCCAGCCACAGGATCTTGGCACACACTGTTTTCTCTCCTACAAGATTCCCACTCCTCCTCATGTAGATAACTCCTCATGTAGATAACTTCTGTTCATCTTTCAGATCTTGACTCAACTGTCCCTTCTTCAGGGAAGGCTTCTCTGTATCCAGATTACATTAATCTCCTAATATGCCCCTGTCATGGCACTATGTCTCTCTCCTTCATTGTATTCACCTGAGTTGCAATTTTATATCTGAATGATTATTTTAAAAGTATTAAATTTGTCTTCACCATTATACAAGAAGACTCATGAGGGCCAAACTATGCATAGTTTTGCTTACCTTATGTTCCCAGGGCTCAAGACAGAAGGCACTCATCAACTATCTATTAATTATATTATTATATTAATATTTACTATATTAATAAAAATATCTATCATTGTCCAGTTTCTCTTTTTGTCAAAATATCATTCGTTAAAAGACAAGTAAGGTTTCAAAAAAGATAGACCTTTACCGCAGCAAAACTGCCTGAGGATAACTCTCCCTCAACTGCTGTAGCATACTATCACTGGAATTCTAAATAATAACAACAGTAAACATTTACATAGCATCTACTATCTGCCAGGTACTTGTTTTAGCACTTTCTGTTGTTAACTCGTTTAAGAGTTGTGAGTAGCCTAGGATGGCCATCGGGAGAAATGATAGAGAATAGAGATTTAAAAGAAAAAGATACAAATCAGGAGTAACATTCAGGAAAAAGAAAGTCAGAAGCTCCAAGATGCCTTTTTCTCACATGTGCTTAGAATTATTCATTGCCACACTAGGAAACATTGATCTGCCCGAGCTAATGATTTATTTAACTCAACATCAGTTTACCCAACATCTTTGTAATCATGTTAGTTTTTTGAAACTGTTGAAACTGATATGTATACATGTACATAACAGGATAATAATACCGAACTCCTTCTGCCTCAGTTTCAAGGGAGACGCCAAATCAACAGATATGAGACACTCAAGTGAAACTGTGATAGAACATCGCACGCAGAATTTACAAACAACTCTAACCATTCTTAATCCCCTTAGGGAATTCTATTTCAAACATTAAAGGATTCAGGGAGGGGAAGGATGATTTGTGAGTCTTCTGTGATATGCACTGGGCCACGCTGAAGGTCGCTGCCCCACAGAGAAGAAAAAGGTGGTGATGCCTTCTACCCCACGCCAAGGGAATCACACACAGAGACAGTGTGTATTCCCTGCAGTAGGGAGGACAGCGGCCTGGTGACTGAGAGTGGCATAAGCCTGAGAGGTCACAGCAACCTGTAGCAGCCAGGTAGAGGGGGCTGTGTCAAGATCAGCCTACATTCCCAGAGCCTGGGGGGCAAAGGACTTTGAGTGTCACCATGAGCCAGACAAAACACAACAAATGGCTCACCCCAAGCTATGGGTGCTGCAGTTAGATGGCCCAGAAAAGATGCTTCCAATGAACCCAAAAAAGTGTTCCCAAGAGAAATGATCAGATTCAGACATCCACCAGGGCGAGAGCACTCACAGCCAGCAAGTAAGAAAAGCCCTGCTTCTCCCCGTCACCTCCTCCTTCCCTATTCATCGGCCTCCGGGAGACTCAGGCCACAGTAGGTAAGCTCAGGGAAGCAGAGCCAGGAAGGGACAGGATCAAGCCCTCCCCTGCAGAGGGCATTAGGGATAACAGGGAGAGAAGTCCTACTTTTGAATAAGTAGTGAGAAGGGCTATAGATATCTCGGACTAAACCCCTTTTGTAATTCAAAATGACCATAGGGCTGTTATCTAGAGTGAGAAAAAAAGTAATGAGGCCCGCCAAGGTTTTCATTCAAAGGCACGAAAGATTCCTATCACTGAATAAATTTTAATGGGATTCTGGAGAACAAACATAAAGTCATTCTTATTTCACCACAAACTGCTCATGCAACCAATCTGGTGTTAGTACCTATGAGCTACTTTGAGGGGGCTGGCGGGGCTGGCATCTTACCCCAGCTGTTTAGGGCAACACTGCTGTCTTCCTCTGCCCTCGCTTACTCCTCTCAGAGGGGACTTCTGTGATTGGTGAGTTTGGAAGCAGGAATCCAGCATCCACAGATCCACTCCCTCCTTTCTCTTCCACATCAGTCCAGTGCTACCTGGGACTATGGGTTAGTCCAGTTCTGGGGTTCAGTATTAGGAAGGCCATCTATCTACACACAACACATTCTTCAATATCAGCTTTATCAGTAAGGATTCTATTTTGGCCTCTGTTATCTCCTTTGTCATGTTTCTCAAGAAAATTTGGAACTCAGGCAGGCAGGAGGGGAATTATTTATTGGAACCCTTCTGGATACCTCCAATACACGGACATACAGTTGATTCGCATTATTCACAGTAGGTATGTTCTACACAGTTGCCATGAACAATGATTTAGCGAACACTGCAACTCCTAGGGGATATTCAGGGTTAGGTTCCTGCAGCCTCTGGTCACATTTTCATTAACCAATCAATACATAACCTTGTTTTTTGTGTGTTTCTGTTTAAAGACACCTTATTTAATGTATATTGTTCATTCATTAACACTGAACTCACAGCCAACAGCACTACAACTCATGCCTGAAGGAAACTTATCCAATACATACATTTACTCCGTAGGGCAATCACAGCCTTCTTTTGCTTAGGACACTAGACAGCACTTCAGCACCATGCTCGAGGGCCATTTTAAACAGTGAAATCACCAACAAAACACACAAAAATGCAAAAAACAGGGCACTAAATAGATCACATAAGGAATACTTGTTTATACTACAAGAGCTAAAACAAGAAGGCAAGCATCGCCTCGTTTGACTTCTGGGAATGTATGTGTGCGTCAGGCACTCAAACTTAGCCCTGCTCTGCACACATCCACAAATGATTGCGAAAGCATGAGTACTGATGTGGGGGGTAGAAAAGAAATTTTAACAAGTTGGCAAATTAACAAATCTAGAATCCATATTATTTATGGATCGACTATGAGTAAGTATAACCTCACAAAGCTGCCATAGATGTGTAAAATATGACAAATTTAAAAAGCATAAAGAGATCACACACCATCTACAATGATGATAATAATAATCCTGATAACAGTTTTATACATGTTGAGTACTATGCTAAGTGCTTCATATTTATCTCATGTGATCCTCACAACAAATGTACTGCCTCGCCTTCTAGAACGTAGTTTTTTTTGACATTTTAAAACCTTACTCCTTACAATATCTTCTCATATTACCACCAGGCAAGAACATTTTTAAGTTTTGCTTTTAATAATTTATTATTATATTTATTTATTAAGCGTTCATTTTCAAACTATACAGGTTACTGCCCTCCACCCCAGAGATTCCAACAGGTCTCACGGAGGGATGGACCATCTCCACTCCACTGACACTCACTGCTATAAAATAAACATATTTCTTGTCTTCTAAATTTAAGAAGCAACTGAACCGCCAGTTACTTTCAGATTATACAGATGTCCAAAATCATGAATGCTTGAAAAAAGTGAGAAAAGAATCTTTCCAGTTGGCAGATTAAAACAAGACATCATTAAAAAGACAAGACATTTGGATGATTTAATTTAGAACTAGATTCGAGTGCATTGTTTATTAGCCATTGTCTAATAGGGAGAACTTTGCTAACCATATTTCAAAATAAGTTGAGTCAACAGCATGTTAAGCTTTAAAGACTTAGAATATTATAATACATGATTAACAAGCTCAATACTGGCAAGAACATTTAAGGAATGTACCAGCTGGTGAAACAGAGAAATGTAATTTTAGAGTAAACTTTAAATATCTTAAAAAGCACAGCACTATTTTTGTTTGTTCTAAAGGTCTTTTTCCCTCTTAATATAGTTCTATGATATAAGATACAGTTACATAAAATATCCCGATAAAGCTTCTATTGTTCAGCGTTATATTCACGGCTAATGAAATTATATCACGCTATAACACATTATGATTCCACGACATATCGCTAAAAATGTAACTTGCACGTTAAGATTCCGTTTATATGAAAGTAGATACTTTCAGAGTTATGTAGCAATATACCCTCTAGAGTCTATAAGCACTTGAGCACAGCAATGAGCACAGAAATCACGTCTATTTTGTTCCCCTTATAATTAGGAAGAAGGCCATTAACATTTTTAAAAACAAAACGATGATTTAGGAGAATATTTACCAGATTTCTAAATGGGAAAGTTCTTTCCAAGCATAAAAGCAGTGGAAGAAACCACAAACGTTTTCACTGGAATCTCAGCTCCATGGGGCAATCCTCAGAACGGTGCCTAGCACACAGCACATGCTCAATAAAACACTAACGACAAGTGAATGAATGTATCTCACTACATGGTAACTGAAACTTATGCATGATAAAAATCTTATGAGCATAATAATATAAACAGCAAATTTTTAAAATGTTTATCTTAAATATGGCAGCTAGTATTCCTAATAAACCATGTAAGTAATCAAAATATAAGTTAAAAACACGAGGTGCCGTTTTTCCCCTGTGAGAGGTTAAAAAGAAATGACAGCCCTGCTGAGAGGGCAGTGAAGACGGTCTTCTCACCTATTGCTAGTCGGAGGCTGAATTAGTCCACATTTAATGTTTTAAATGTCTCAAAAGTACTTATCTCATTAAATCTACTTCAGGGGACCAGAAAAAAGAAAATAATCAGAAATGTTTGCAAAGATGTTCGTTCTGTTTTTGTAATAATGAAAAACTGGGAACACACCAAATATCCACAATAAGATCTGAGTAAACTGGAATACACTTATCTATAGGTAGCATTAAATTATATTTTTAAAAATTTTAGATGGGAAATACCCATGACAAATGAATAAAAGCAGGAGATAAAATAAAAAATATCATATGATCACAATTTTGGAAGAAAAAATACATATGTGCACTGAGGCAAAAAACTGAAAATAACTAAACTGTTATTTTGTATAGTTGCAGGTGTTGTTTTTTCTTCATTATTCTTTTCTGTATTTTTCAAGTTTTCTATAATGAATGTTTGTTACTATTCATAACTAAAATTTAGAAAAGAAAACTATTAGGTTTGGTTGATAAAAGGTTTGTGCCACCATCAAAGCAATTTGTCAATTTTTATTTGCATGTGCTATGCTAGGCTTTATACAAAGGCAAATAAAGATATTTACCTCATATAAAAGTCTGCATTTTAAGACAACAAGCATGAGTTCTTTTGGTAGCTCTTTCTCTCAGCATTTATTATGCTCTGCTGTGTGGTAAACACTATGCCTAGTCAGATATAGTTTCTCTTTTTGAGAGTTCAAGTCTAGTGGGGGAAAGAGACACAAACAGGTTTTCATTGTACAAACTGAAAAGTGCTACATAATGGAGAGACATCCAAATACCATGGAAGCAGAGAAAACTGGACATTTGCATTCTGTTTTAATGGCGGTATACTGGTTTGCCAGAATAAAAAGAGAGGAATCTTTTATATGAGTCAGTATTTTTAGCAGCAGAAACAGAAACCTGAAGGCCTGATTAAAGCAGCAAAAGAAGGCACTGTAAGGCAACCACAGCTTGGGGAACCTTACACTTGAAGGCTACCCACGCTGGATGGGAACCAAAGTCAAGCTACCAAGTAAGTCCAGCAACGGTGCTGTTACAGCGAGGCACCTGACCCTGAGTTTACCCTGCTCACACCCTGACACCAGGTGCTACTGCCTCCGGTCCTCATGGAGCCTAGCCACGCTGCTGCCTGAAGGGAGTGCCTGCTCCCTGCTATCACTCATTCCTGTAGGGAGACTGGGGCAGGTACATCTGATTCACTGAGCTTACTCCATGAGCATGTGGCTAGAGGTACAGGAGTTTAGGACAGTGAACTGCTGGCATTTTTATTTTCCACAGTGGGAGGAAGCACATGCCCTGTAAGGTGAGGAATTCCTCAAATATAGGAAGGCAGTTTAGATGTTGTACTCCTTTAAAAGAATATATAAATTTTCACTATGGCATTCCAGGAATAGAGAGGGTTTTGCAGTTGCACAAGCCCTATGAGGGTTTAATGTGGCTTTGATACCGCTGTTGCAACGCTCTGATGGTTGGAACAATGCTCACTACACCATTGGTGCTACTGAGTCAAGTATGCAAAGGGAGCACATTCTCTCGGGGATGAGTGTTGGGCACTAGTCATCAAAGTGTGATTTCTGGGCATCTGTGAGGGCCACAGGTCGTTTTGTGCTTTCTGAGGACAAAGTAACGGAACAGTTTTATTCACATACACAGTATATATCTCAAAAGTAAGACTAATGATAAACTGTGTTTTTTGGAAATCATATTACAATCTTAAAGGTTATTGGTTTTTTACAAGAACTGAATTGGCGAGTACAGTTGATAGGGTAAATTCATCTGAATAGTTTATTTCATTGTTATTTGCATTTATTGAGGACAATTATTAAATTTGCAATTTGGGTAGCAATCGCTGTTATGTTATGCTCTGCACTTGAATTTACAAAAACAGATTACTGGATCAAAAGTGTGTCTGTGAACCACAAAAGGAGTTATGAAAATAACAACAAATATGTAAAACAATAGGGAACAGGACTCCATTCTGAATATTCTATGTAAATCTGCATACTGAGACAAATGTGAGTATGATGAAAGAAAATGATGGATAGGAAATATGACATTTAGTATCTGAAAGTTTATCACTGGACCAGCAATACATTCACCTGTAGTCTCCAGTTCCTTTTTGATATGAAGTCTTGTCAATTGATAAATTTTACTGTTTGAGATGGAGAAAGGGACAAAATTCAAAAAGATATTAACATTCTGACACTCCTGCTGTGTGATGGGGAGTACAAATTATTCTACTCCCGAGAAACTTATAAAAGTAAAAAAGTCTGCCACAAAGTTAATGACAAACATTATGTTCTCAGAGAAAGCCCAATTTCTTTAAGTAATGTTAAAAGTCACCTAATATCAAAAACATACAGTGAAGAGGAGTAATTGCTATCGTGTAGGATAGCAGATACTTCCCTTACAGTTGGACAAAACTACTCGTTTAATTGGTTTATCAAACACCTAAAGAGTGCTTACTATGTGCCAAGTGCTGTTCTAAGTGTATTTCTTATTAACTCATTTAGTCCTAACATTTACAGATGAGGAAACTGAGGCAGAGAGAAGTTAAGTGACATGTCCAAGGTTACACAGTTTACTAGGTGGCAGAGCTGGGATCTGAACCTAAGCAGGCAAGTTTAGTCTGTGCACTTAACCTCTGCGTGATTCTGCACTGATGTCTGTGGTGTCCATTAGCTATTAACATATGTACTGTGCATGTATGGAGGAGATGTGCTTGATATCTTTGTGGGGCATAATCTGGACAAGAAGTTTGTTGGACTCAGTACTGACAGACGACTAGTTATGTGCAGCAGGGAGACTTACTGCTATGTGGATAAAGAGACTGTACTAATGAACTGGAAGTCAACCATGTGCCTCCTAACATTGTTAGTGTTGAAAGAAATAGAAGTATGAATACAATCCGGTTACAAGCACTGAGTGCTGTGTGAAGAAAGGCGTGGGGGAGTATAAGACTCTGTCTTTCCAAACAGAAGCATGCCATTTGTTTTTTTTGAAGGAACTTAATTTCTTTACTGGCATTATTTTTATTTTAAATAGTAGAAAATGATCATTACTGGCTTTATCAGCATATGATGCATTAGACAGCACTTTTACTAATAATGCCAGTAAAGATTCTTTCCATTATTTTAAGCAATTTAGTGATACAGCCATTATCTTGAATAGGTTAAAAATATCAACAGAAATATCTCCAGTTCCAAATGTCAACATCAAATTTGAGATATCAAAATTATTTTTTAGGATGACTGAATTGTGATGAAAATGGATACATTACTGCAAGTTTGATTTTTTTCCAAATCTTAATTTTTTATTTTACTCAAAGAGGAAAAAAATAATGAGGACTATAGTTAAAAATCACATCAATGAGCTCTAAGTGAATTTAAAGAAATACTTTTATGAGGCTGAATGAAACCACAGAGTGGGTTGGGAATCTTTTTGCCTATCTCTCACAAGTGGCAACATTCACTTTTCTTGCTGTTACATGGAATGGGCTGGTCAGCTTAGTGTCTGATGAATTCCTAAAGCAGACTTTAGTGAGAAGTCTGTCTGGGTCCACATAAGATCTGAATACCCAAAACTGTCTGCAGGAGCCTTTAAAGTCTGTAGCCATTCCTGCCAACTTATAGTAGTGAGTGAGTATTTTCTAATTTAGTAGCAATGAAGAATAAGAAAAGAAAGTGATAAGTGTATAACTTGACTTATGTAGAAGTACAATACCAAGGGTACTCATGGTGCCCCCGGAAAGACAGTGTTTACAATTGCTGGGGCCACCCAAGTGGGATCTTCATCAGTTGGGGGGGCAACAAGTTGACAGTGCCTTCAGTGTGGCTTTCCACCAGATGGATAGTAAGCCTTACAAGTCCCAGTTCAGATCAAATAATTGAGTCTAGTCCTTGTTTTAGGAGGGACTATCCTATTTGTCTATGCCACCACCTGGGTGACATCTGTCTGCCCCATGGAATGGCTGAGGGATAGTGGGTGGTAAAGACATAAAGAGCTGTTGACAGCTGTATTCCTTGGGAGGTGCAAGAGCTACTATTATCCCTTCTGTTTCCAACAGATTTCTCAGTAAGTTTAAAGGAAATGGCCATCAAATTGCAGCAGAGTTGTCTGGCAGTGGATGACAGCCAGTGGTCAATTAAACATAAGGTGTGCCACAGTTGGGGATATCTGTGTGTTTTCCCTCATGAGGAAAGCTCTAAGGACAATTCCCTGAAAGACAAAGATCAACGTCCCTCCCTCGCCTGTGTCTCTCGGTGTCTGAGATGTTTCTCTTTGCTGAAGTTATTGTTATCCTTCCACTGATACTAAATCAGTGTGCCCCACTCCAGTAGCTGTAACTTCACCTTTTCTCCAGTCATGCCCTAACTATATCCAGACTTGTGGTCCAGAAGGGTCAGGGACAAGAGGGACAAGAGCACAGCTATAAAACCTGCAGACCTGGGCTATGGGAGTGACGTCAGCAAGATGGTGGAATAAGACATCCCTTGCACATATCCCCTCCTCAACAATCTGGCATACATCCACGGAAAGAAGGGCCTTTGTGGGAGCTTTGGAGAGAGGAGTAAGAGACTGTGAAACTTCAGTGCAGCCTAAGTCCAGGGAGAGCTATTTTGAGAAGGCAAGCTCACACCCAGGCAGCTGATTCACCAATGGTGGTCCCAGCTACAGACCCAGAAACAGCTCCATACCCCTGAGAATCTGGCTACAGCCCCGTTTGGCTTTGGTTCTGTCACCAGCACCATATGCCACAGGACCTGGGAGGAGTCACATCCACCCATGTGTTAATTGGCACATAGACCTCAGTCCCAGCTGTGGACCCTGAACTGGACCCTGAAGTGGCCCATGAACCAGCTCTAGCCCCCCTCTGCTGCACTCTGGGAGTCCCTGGAGGTAAGATCAACAAACTCAGTCAGACTGTAGATTCTGAAAGGGTCCTGTATCTGGGATCCAGCCCATCCTGGCCAGGCCCCAAACAGTCTTGCTGGCACAGGGACTCTGCAGGAGATACTCCTGTCTACACCCTTAGATATCCTGAAAGGGCCCTATACTCAACTCTAGGCCCCTCCCAACTGCAGTCCATAAGCAGTCCTGCTGGCACAGGGACCTGGCAGGAGACTGCTGGCTGTACCCCTAGAGATCTTGAAGGGCCCTATACTCAGTTCCAGCCCCTCCCAGCTGCAGTTGCAAGCAATCTGCCAACATAGTGATCCAGTGGGACACACTCATGCCTGCATCTCAGGAGGTCCTGAAACAGCCTTATATTCGGCTCCAGCCCTTCCAGCCACAGTCAGGGAACAGCCCAGACTGCCCAGGGACCTGGTGGGAAAAATGCTCATCCATGCCTCCAGAGCCAGGTCTGCAGACTTCAATCATGGCTGGGAAACCTGAAACAGTCCTGGGACTTTGTTCTAGCCCCTCTTAGCCACAGTCCCAGACCAGAGAAGGTCATTATCTGCTGAAAACTGTCTTTAAAGACTGCAAGATGTGGGGCTGGCCCAGTGGCGTGGCGGTTAAGTGCATGCACTCTGCTTTGGTGACCTGGGGTTCACAGGTTTGGATCCTGGGAGCACAGTGACGCACTGCTTGTCAAGCCATGCTGTGGTGGCGTCCCATATAAAGTAGAGGAAGATGGGCACAGATGTTAGCCCAGGGCCAATCTTTCCCAGCAAAAAGAGGAGGATTGGCATCAGATGTTAGCTCAGGGATGATCTTCCTCACAAACAAACAAACAAAAGACTGGAAGAGGTATTTGCTCCTTCAAATGCACAGACACCAGTGCAAGGCTACACAGATCACACAGAATCAGATAAATATGACACCACCAAAGAACACCAACAAAGCTCCAGTGACTCATCCTAAAGAAATGCAGATCTTCAATTTGCCTGACAAAGGATTCAAAATAATCAACTTAAAGAAACTCAGTGAAATGTAAGAGAACACAGGCAACTAAGAGAAATGAGGAAAACAATACCTGAACAAAATGACAAGTTTAATAAAGAAATAGAAACCATAAAAAGAATCAAACACAAATCCTGGAGCTGAAGAATATGACAGAACTGAAAAATGCAATAGAGAGCCTCAACAACAGACTTGATCGTGCAAAAGAAATAATCAGTGAACTCGAAGACAGATCACTTGAAATTAGCCAGTTAGAGAACAAAGAGAAAAAAAAGACTGAAAAAGAATGAAGAAAGCCTATGTGAATTATATGACACCATAAAGTGAATGAACATCTGCATCATGGAAGGCCCAGAAGGAGAAGCAGGGACAGGGAATAGAAAGCTTATTTAAAGAAATAATAGCCAAAAATTTCCCAAATCTTGAGAAAGATATGGACATCAAGGTACAAGAAGCTCAAAGGACCCCAAGCAAGATCAACTCAAAGAAGGTTACTCCAAGACACATTATAACCAGAATGTTAAAAGTCAAAGACAAAGAAAGAATCTTGAAAGCAGCAAGAGAAAAATGACTCATCACATACAAAGGAACCCCTGTAAGGCTATCAGTGCGTTGCTCTACAGAAACCTTGCAGGCCAGGAGAGAGAGAGATTATAGATTCAAAATGCTGAAAGAAAAAAAAAAACTGCCAACCAAGAATATTATATGTGGCAAAACTGTCCTTTAGAAATGAAGGAGAGATCAAGACATTCCCAGACAAAAAAAGCTAAGGGAATTCATCACCACTATACCTGCCTATCTTCAAGTTGAAATGAAAAGGCACTAAGTAACAACACTAAAACATATAAAAGGATAAAACTCACTGGTGAAGGTAAATATATAGTCAAATTCACAAATTCACATAAATAATGTAATGGTGGTATGTAAATCACTTTTATCTTCAGTATAAAAGTTAAAAAATAATAATATTAAAAATAACTATTGCTGGGGCCGGCCCAGTGGCATAGTGGTTAAGTTCGCACACTCCACTTTGGCAGCCCGAGGTTCACAGGCTCAGATCCTGGGTGCAGACTGATGCACTGCTCATCAAGCCATGTGGTGGCAGCATCCCATATATACAAAATAGAGGAAGATGGGCACAGATGTTACCTTGGGGCTAATCTTCCTCAGCAAAAGAGGAAGACTGGCAAACAGATGTTAGTGCAGGGCCAATCTTCCTCACACACACAAAAAAAACTATTGCTACAATAATTTGTTAATGGATGCACAATATAAAAAGATGTAAAGTATGACATCAATAGCATATAATGTGGGGAGAGGAGGAGGGTGAAAGTGTAGAGTTTCTGTATGCAATTAAAGACTATGCAATTAAAGATAAGTTATCAGTTTAAAATAAACTATTTTATACATATATAAGATGTTTTATGAAAGCCTCATGGCAACCACAAAGAAAAAACATAGTAGACACACAAAAGATAAAGAGGAAGGAATTAAAGTATACCGCTACAAAAAATAAATCACAAAGGAAGACAGCAAGAGGGGAAGAAATGAACAAAGGAGCTAAAAAACATCATAAAACAATTAACAAAATGGTAACAGTAAGTCCTTTCCTATCAATAACTACTTTCAACATAAACACACTGAATTCTCCAATCAAAAGACACAAAATTGCTGAGTGGATAAAAAAGAGATCCAACAATATCCTGCCTACAAGAGACTCACTTTAGCTTTGAAGACACACATAGGGTGAAAGTGAAGGGATGGACAAAGATATTCCACACAAATCATAACCAAAAGATAGTAGAAGTGGCTATACTTATATCAGATAAAATAGACTTTCATTAAAAAACAGTCACAAGTGACAAAGAAGGTGACTGTATAGGGATAAAAGTCAATTCATCAAAAGGATATAAAAATTATAAATATTTATACACCCAATAAAGGAGCACCTAAATATATAAAGCAAATATTAACATACCTGAATGGAGAAATAAATAGCAATACAATAATAGCAGAGAACTTCAATACTTCACTTTCAACACTGGATAGATCATCCAGAGAGCAAAGCTGGCAATCTGGGCAGTGTGGGTTTGATCAGCACTGCAGTTACTTTCCATATTTCTTGGCTCAAAGAGGGGTGTCTAATATGCTAGTTCACAGTTTTTCAAGTGGCAGACCAAGAAGCTAGACGAAGAATTAGGACTCAGTAAAAATATAATAGTTCATCAAGGAGATGATGGCCAGAGCTACAAGATGGCCTTGAGTTTGCCCACTGAGTGGAGTGATCATGTCTATGTTTGGGTCTGTGTAACTGGTGCTGAGGTCGAACAGTGGTGGCAACCCAGTGGACTACCTTAGGTTTCAACTTCGCTGAACCATCCGTAACCCAAGCCCAGGCATTCAGGGCAACCTCTGTGAGTATAGGGCTCCAGTGAGCCAGTGGGTTTGCTTTAGCTGCTAGACTGGAGATCAAGTTTCCCCCAAAGTGACAGCTGTCACTTTTCATGTAAAGCCAAGATGTTGCTGGGGCCAGCTGCCTGCATTCTTAAATATTGCATTTCCATTTGACAAGCAAGGCCTGTTGGGTCCTTCCCACCTTGTTAGTTGTAGAGTCTGAGTTGACCCACCCCAAAATGGGAATGGCAGAGTCCCAAGGCCTACCTGGGTGAGTTCAACAGCAGCAGGCAAAAAGCTGCTTTTCAAAAGGGGTAAACCTAGTAGCCACATCAGGGAGGTGATGAGTCCAAAACCCCAAGGGGTGCCTCTGGATGGAGGCCGCCTCCCTCTGTGAGAGGCTCCAGTCAGCAAAATCATCAGTCACACTGACCATAGCTCAAAGGGGTCACACAGGTCATGGAGCCACAAAGGAGCATGTCACAGTGCCCAAGAGCTCTCAATGCAGTTGGTTGGTCTGGGCCCTCCTCCTCAAAGGCTGCTCACTTGCAGGTTAGCAGATATAAAAGACCAAAGAGAAAGCCAATGTGTAGCCCATACTGTCTTCAAAACTCAGAGTCCATACCTTTTTGGTACTGGGGGTTGAAAAGACAGCAGTTTTCCCTTGAGTGCTGGAGGCACTGAGCACTGTGAATCTGCCTACATAGTTCTCAGAAACTTTACCTGGGAGGCAGCCTCCTGGATGTGGCTGGGGTGTATCAGCCACCTCTGCTGGCAGAGGTGTGATAGCTCTGCATCAGGGCCATTGAGACTGAGGTTTATGACTTGCCAACCAACATGACACCATCTATACAGTGGAAGTTTTTGCCATCAGAGGGCAGAGACACTTGTACTAAATCCTCACCATTCCAATGGGCAGTGGGAAGGATTTGGTGTCTATAGCACTTTTCTACATGTATCTCTTCCCAATTGGGAGAATCTCCTCCAACACTCATGGTTTGGGGATGTGCAAGCATACACACATTAATTCTTCATACAAATTCAGATTTAGAAGAAACAACAACACGTCACTGAACTGGTCTGACGGGTCCCAACCACAATATATTAGTTTCTCTTTCCCACCTGCAATCAGGAAATACAGAATCTACAAAGAAAAAAATAGAAATTATCTGTAAACCTACAGATGGGAGATAGCCACTATTAATACTTTCATTGACTTGTTTCATGGAGTATGTGTATGTTCACATCTAATAATTGAGGTCATATTACGCTCAGCTTATTGCATATTATAAAAAGATTTTCCCACATCATCATCAAATTTCCATTATTATTACATATGAATGTACCACAGTGTTTATCTGTGTACAGTGTAATCTGTCATTAAATTGCATGTTTAGGTTATTTTCAAAATTTTTGCTATTATCAATAATGCTGCAATAAATAGTGTAGAATCTTTTAATGCTTTCTTTCAGAGATGGAGTGAGGCATAAATCTAATTTGCTATTTTTGTTATTATTTTCCCCAAAAAAGCTTTTTTCATAACATTCATTTTCTATTTGTTTTTGAAACTTCTGATAATGTACAAAACTCTTTTACACACACAGACTTGTGTATCTGTCTGTATCTATGCCATCTGCCTTCTGAAGTGCACCTGAAATCAAGTTCTATGCAAGACCATTAACAAGGGTTTGCTGGATCAGAATGAAAACGTCCTGCAGTTCAAACACTCAGTGACTCAGTACACTAAATAATTTTCGACTTTCCCTGAAGGATGTACCAAAATCCTGAGTAGTTTCCCATATACCACTGGCCTAATATTGCTTCCCTCATTTATCCTCAAGAACAGCTCTAACCGTGGGACAGACCCATCCCTTCAAACCTAGAGGTTACCATGCTACACTTTGCATATTTACCCATCATGTGGAGTTCAGAGATGTTCACGGTCATTATTCCAACCCAGAAGAAATCCAAGAAAAACATTTCCCTTTACTCCAAAGGGACATGAATTACAACCTCTCCTTCTTATATCTGAACCCAAAAGTGGGTTGCCTCTTACCTACTCCAAGCCTAGTTCTCCATGTAATAGTGTCAATCCTGACAACTCAGTATGTGACCCACATGATATTCCACAGCACTGGCAAATTCCGCTCCAGAGGAAACTGTCATAATTTTGGAGTCAGGGTTACCAAAGTCCACCAATACAAAGCAGCCTGAGCTGTTTTGTAATCAGATATAGAAAAATCAAGATAAAAATCAAAAATAATATATTCCATAGACACGTGGGGGGAAAAGGTAATTTCTCTACTTGAAGGGATGCACCTCCATCTAGTCATTGACATGTTTCATAATGTCTGAATACTTATACACAGTAAGGACAAAGAAGAAGTCATGAAGTTCAATTGTGGAATGTTAAAGTCTGCAACTACAACTGTGGCTCTGCCATTTTTTTCCACATTCTAAGAGCTTCTGGGTTTATATGATACTGTTTTATGATAAATAAGATAAATATTGTTACATATCTTCCTTATAGATAGCTTTGATGAATATAAGATTTTAACATTAATAATAATAAAAGTGGCTAATTCTTACTGAGAACTTATTATGTACCTACTGGCACTATTCTAATCACTGTACTTGGATTAACTCATTTAATTCTCACATCAACCTCATGAGAAAGGAATATGATTATCATCCCAATTTTACAGATTAGAAAACCAATCAGTAAATGGAGCAGCAACAATTCAAACCAAGGCACTATGCATTCCTGCTTTTCCAAACAACATAAAACAGCCCTTTGTCCCATTTAATGTTTTCTCCCTTGATATGATACTGGCACCCTGATGTCTTATTTTTCAAAAAAAAGCCTGTCTTATTTTTTCGTTGTTAATGTATCTAAGTGATTTTAAATTATGTAGCCCGCATCACCTCCTCTGTAAAGCCTCACCTGTCTCCTCTCATGTGAAAGTCCTCTCTTCGATACTTTGAAATACACAATTTCATTACTATACAGCTACTCTAACTTTTCTTTACAGGTGTTATATTTCCTTTTATACTTTGAACCCACTGAGTTCAATAACAATGTTTAATTCATCTCTGTAACTACAAATAGTAGTTGAAAAATAACCAGTGCTCACAAAATGGCTTTGAATTAAATTATACAAACCAAAGAAAATCCTGAACATGAAATATCTATTGTGATCTCTGCTGGCTACTCATAACAGTATTATACAGGTGTACTTATATTTTTATACTACCCACTTTTAATTAGGTTTATCATAATTCCCAGTATTATGGTAATCTTGATTTTGCTTACTCCATTAGCTCCTCTGGTAAACTACTCTATTTTAGATAAGTACATTAGTTAGGACTCTATGTAGATTCCATTCGTTTCAGGAAACCCAAGTGAAATTAATGGCTCTTCTCTCACCGTTTGCCTCGTGGATAATGCCGCACATATTCTCCAACGTCATGAGCAGCAACGGCTAAGACTTGTGGATCATCTGACACCTCCAGAAGTTTTGTCAAAATTCTGAAATAAATTTAATCCAAAGAGAGATTCATTTCTAATTCTTCTACAGGGTACAACAGAGCACAGGTATAAGGCAGGTATCTTCCTGAAAATAGACGTTTATAATCATATTTTCTACAGACTTCACTATTATGCATAATACATTACACATCAGCAGTTTTCAAACCTTTATACATGTATAACAGGTTACTTTCAGATTCTCAACATATACCACACACAATTCCCAAAATACCAGGGACTCTCTCTCCTTCCCTCTCAAGAAAGACAACTAGAATGTGAGTAAATGTTATTTTAATATACAACTACCAGAGGATCTTTGCTAATGATATTTTGAAAATAAATCATTTGTAAGCCTTTTGTTAGTATTAGGAACAAATTACTTTCAGCTGTGATCAAGATGGAGCCTGAGCACTGAGCACATGCATCTCTCCTCTCTCTTGCTCCAACTCGCACAAAAGACTTTATAAATATAACTAAATCCACAACAGCAAGTGAATGTTTCTGAGAAGATGGCAGCCCAAATTCACAATCCGGACTCCCCTGCCCTCCTAATATCTTTTCCAGAGCAACATACAAGCTGAGTGAAACTACTGCTGGAGTCTGATGGGTATTTCTGGGAAGAGGAGCCAACCACCAACAGCAGTGAAGGCTCCCTTCTGCTGGGAGCCTGGAGCCATGACCACAGACTTCTGCCTCCTCAAGGACCTCCAGGGAGGGGGCGCGTCTTACAAAGGGATGCATGTATCCTGGGGAGTGAAGGGAAAGGGGGACTACACTGCTCAGAATCCAATCAGCTGGGAAAGGACTGCCTTCCTTATGAGTGCAAATGGAGATCATTCACGGAATACATAATCCCTATGTTATTTAAACTGCTCAAGGGCACAGAAACAGATGGAAAACTTCTCAACTCATTCTACAAGCAGAGCCTAACTGTGAGAACCAATTAGAATGAGTAGTTTTTAAAGATGGGTAGGTACAAAATATAAATATAAATATATTTTATATAAAATATAAAAAAATTGCTTTCTAATATGCCAGCAACAGCCACTCCCTTAGACATAGATATGAACTCCTTAAAGAATTAGCTAACTGAACCCAGTAGAATACTGAGAAAATATGTTTTATTCAGTTCTCAGCTCAAATGCCACCTATTGCTTAAAAGCCTCCGATCACCCTAAGGCAGTACCCTCCCTCATCATTCTCTATCCCCTCCTCCTGATTTTTCTTCACAGTACTAATCACCACCAGCTATTATATTATATATTTACTTGACTATTTGCTTAGTCTTTCTCTCCCAAATACAGTCATGCATCGTTTAATAACAGGGATACATTCTGAAAAATGCATCACTAGGCGATTCTGTCATTGTGTGAACATGGTAGAGTGTACTTACACAA
The DNA here is from genome assembly GCF_057802395.1 of Ceratotherium simum simum. Lineage (NCBI taxonomy): Eukaryota > Metazoa > Chordata > Mammalia > Perissodactyla > Rhinocerotidae > Ceratotherium > Ceratotherium simum. The sequence goes on along the minus strand of NC_141930.1, from coordinate 31,121,982 downwards.
ATCTAGGTGGTATAACCTACTACACATCCAGGCTATATGGTACCAATCTTATGGGACCCCCATCGTATATGCGTTCTGCTGCTGACCAAAACATCATTATGCGGCGCAGGACTGTACAATGTAAGCTTAATGAGAATAAGAACTTTGTCATATTTGCCATTGTATCTGCAACACCTAGAACAGTACCGACCATACAACAGATGCTCAATAAACACTTCTTGAAAGAAATGCATAAAGTATAAAACGGTGATGCCAATTGGGAAAAACAATTTTGACAGCTCCTAATGGAATTTAAAATACACAGACCTTTTGACCCAGCAATTCTATTTCTAGGACTTTATCCTACAGAAATATTTTCACATTTCCACAAAGATGTCTGTGTACACTATCTTAAAAAATGACTAAGAGAAAATGCCAGAGGGTGGAGGCCACATGGAAGTGTCAGGCTTTTCCCTCCATTTCTTCTTCCATGCTGGCAGTGCCTGCTTTTTCCTTTGCAACAACAATAACTTTGTGTACAAAGCAATTTCACATCCACCATTTTATCTAAGCTCTAATACTAGGATTATTAGTTCTCCCTATTTCACAGAGAGGTAAACTGAGGCTCAGTGAAATACAGTAGCCAAACACACACACAAAAAAAGACTAAGTCATTTTAAGAGACCCAAAGCCATAGTAAGTGAAAAAGACAAGTCACAGACTAACATTTAGTATGTGACATGTGTATGTGGTGACATGTATAAATGTATAAATAACTCTATACAGTCATCTGCTGCATGACGATGTTCCACTCAACAATAGACCGCATTTATGACGGTGGTCCCATAAGATTACTACCATACAGCCTACGTATGCAGTAGGCTATACCATCTAGGTTTGTGTAAGTACAGTCTATGATGTTTGCACAACAACAAAATTGCCTAACAACGCATTTCTTAGAACCTATCTCCGTTGGTAAACAACACATTAACTGTATAAAGATGCAGGTACAGACATGTCTATGAACAAAAGAACACCGGAGACTGTACCACCTGTTGACTCTGGTTACTGCTGGGGAAGAGTCTGAGGTAGAATAGCAGTGAAGAAACCTTTTCACTTTAGTTTTGTATGCCTTTAAGAGTGCTTGAATGACTTGGCCCAGGCTGTTTGATATAACTTAGAATACAACGATTTACCAATATACGCACATCCGTTAAAAAAAAAAAGTTACCTAATTTTACCAAGATGCTCAAGATGTTACTATCCCTTAATACAGTTAATTTAAAATTAAACTTAACTTGAAAATCTAAGTTTAAAATATTTAAGAGAAAAAAGTTTTGAAATCACTTGGTTGTCTGCTTACATACGAACTATTCACTTACAAAATATAAATCTTATTTCTTAAAATCTTTACTAGAAAACAACTTGAATCACAACTATCTTTGCTCATATCATTTGCATTAAAGTGAATACTTAAAAGTAGTAAAACTCTATTTTGTTCAAAATCTTATGAATCTATGAAGCTTGCTTACTTTAGTTTCTAGAGTGCACTCATTTGGTAAAGTCCCCTAAGACTGTGGTTCTAGGTTTCTCTACTATCTTTTTCTATCATCATCTCAGCCTGTCAAATAGCTAACCTCTATAAACAAGAGGAAGCACCAATAAAGAACTCTGTTGTCAATCAAGGAATCATTTCATTATGAAGTAATTACACACCTTCAATCTTTCAGACTAACTGGGAAATCTGCATTTCCAAATAACAGATGAGACAGGAAATGAGCATTTATTATACACTTGCATGTTCCAAACCCTGTGTAAATATATTCCTCACATCAACTCATAAATGAGGAAATAAGACCCAGAAAAGTTATGTAATTGGCCTAAGGACACAGCAAATGTTGAAACTGAGATTTGAATGATTATCTGCTGACTCCAGCCCACACAAGCACAACTGCACCCTGACGGCAGTTCATTCAAGCACACGAAAACCCACTAAGAAGAACCACATCATCTGTTCAACTTCCCATACATTCTCATTTTTAACATTTCAGACTACAGGCATACTTCGGAGACACTGCAGATTTGGTTCCAGACCACTGCAATCAAGGGACTATCGCGATAAAGTAAGTGACACAAATCTGGTTTCTTGGTGCATATAAGTTATGTTAACACTATACTGTAGTCTATTAAGTGTGCAATAGCATTACTTCTAAAAAAACAATGCACATACCCTAATTTAAAAATACTCTACTGTTTTCATATTCTTTGGATAAATACTCAGAAGTGGAATAGCTGAATCATATGGTAGTTCTATTTCTAATTTTTTGAAGAATCTCCATACTGTTTTCCATAGTGGCTGGGCCAATTTACATTCCCACCAACAGTACACTCGGGTTCTCTTTTCTCCACATCCTCGCCAACACTTGTTATTTCTTGTTAGATATATGCACCCCTATGTTCACTACAACATTATTACAATAGCCAAGTACCCACCGAAAGATGATGGATAAAGAAGATGTGGTATATATATATACAATGGACTACTACTCAATCATAAAAAATATGAAGTCTTGCCATTTGCATCAATATGGATGGACCTTGACGGTATTAATGCTAAGTGAAATAAGTCAGATCGAGAAAGACAAATACTGCATGATTTCACTCATATGTGGGGAAAAAAAAAACAGAACAACAAACACATAGATACAGAGAACAGATTGGTGGTTACCAGAGGGGAAGAGGAGAGGGGGGAAAGTGAAAGGGGTAAAGGGGGACATTTGCATGGTGATGAATAGAAACTAGACTTCTGGTAGTCAACACGATGTAGTCTATATGAAAAATGACGTACACCTGAAATTAAAATAAAACACTTTATTGCTAAAAAATGCTAACCATCATCTGAGCCTTCAGTGGGTCATAATCTTTTTGCTGGTGGAGAGTCTTGCCTCTGTGTTGACGGCTGCTAACTGATCAAGGTGGTGGCTGCTGAAGGCTGGGGTGGCTGTGGCAATGTCTTAAAATAAGACAACACAGAAGTCTGCCACAGCAACCGACTCTTCCTTTCACTAGGCCATTGTAGGGTAAGTAACTGGCCTAATTTCAATTTTGTTGTGTCTCAGGGAGTAGAGAGGCCAAGGAAGGGAGAGAAAGGGAGGAACAGCTGGTCGGTGGAACAGTCAGAACACACACAACATTTATCAATTAAGTTTGCCATCTTATATGGGCACACATCATGGCGCCTTAAAACAATTACAATAGTAACATCAAAGATCACTATCACAGATCACCATAAGAAATATAATAATAATAAAGGAGTGTGAAGCCTTACAAGAACTATCAAAATGTGACACAGAGACAAGAAGTGAACAAATGCTGCGGGAGAAATGGCGCCAAAAGACTTGCTCAATGTGGGGCTGCTGCAAACCTTCCATCTGTAAAAAACACAACACCTGCAAGGCACAATAAAACGAAGTACGCCTGTATGTTCTTTTCAAAAGGCCAACTTGCAAATTATTCTAAAATTAACTTTAATTTAATCCAACTGAAACATTTTAATAATTTCAAGATTAAATTACTTTGATGTTATTTTTATTATTTTGAAATTTTCTTAAGAAATTATTTTAAGAAATAATAAGAAAATGATATTAATGAAGAGTTCTTAAAAGCATAACAGAATAGTTGTTCTGAATACCTTAAACCAAAGGACAGCAAATTACAGCTGAAGTCCAAACCTGGCAGCTGCCACTTTTAAAAATATTTGGCACTACAAGGATACAGGTGAGTAGTTGTGACAGACTGAATGGCTCACAAAACCTAAAATGTTTACCTTCTGGGACTTTACAGAAAAGTTTGCCAATGCCTTTCTTTAATCATATTCAGTGACCTGAGCCTTTCTCCACATGGCTGAGACCCTTGATACTCAAAATTAGGTCTGCAAATCAGCAGCATCAGTATCACTTGGACACTTATTAGAAATGCTGAATCACAAACCTACTACCCCAGACCTACTAAGTGGCTATAGCCACAGAGGAGAAGCCAATGACTTGCTTCAAAGCTTCAAAGGACAGGCTGACTCTCTTGTTAGGGGCTAATGCAGCTGGTGACTTTAAGTTGAAACCAGTGCTCATTGACCATTCTAAAAATCCTAGGGCCCTTAAGAATTACGTTAAATCTACTCTGCCTATGCTCTATAAACAGAGCAACAAAGCCTGGATGACAGCACATCTGCTTACAACATGATTTACTGTAGACACCTACTGCCCAGAAAAAAAAATTCCTTTCAAAATATCACTGCTCATTGACAAGGCACCTGGTCACCCAAAGGCTCTGATGGAAAGGTACTACGAGATTAAGGTTGTTTTCACGCCTGCTAACACAACATCTATTCTGCAGCCCATGAAGCAAGGAATAATTTTGACTTTCAAGTCTTATTATTTAAGAAACACATTTCATAAGGCTATAGCTGCCATAGATAGTGATTCCTCTGATGGATCTGAGCAAAGTAAACTGAAAACCTTCTGGAAAGGATTCACCATTATAGATACCATTAAGAACACTCATGATTCATGGAAAGAGGTCAAAATATCAGGAGTCAGCCCTGATGGTCTAGTGGTTCAAGTTCTGCGCTCTCCGCTTTGGCAGCCCAGGTTCATTTCCTAGTCGCAGAACCATACCACCAGTCTGTCAGTTGCCATGCTGTGGCAGTGGTTCACATAGAAGAACTAGAAGGACTTACAATTAGGAAATACAACCATGCACTGGGGCTTTGAGAAGAAGGAAAAAAAAGAGGAAGACTGGCAACAGATGTTAGCTCACAGCAAATCTTTCCCTGCAAAAAAAATAATATCAACATTAACAGGAGTTTGGAAGAAGTTGATTCTTCTTCCTCATGAATGACTTTGAGAGGTTCAAGACTTCAGTGGTAGAAGTAACTGCAGATGTGGTAGAAATAGCGAGAGAACTAGAATTAGAAGTGAAGCCTGAAGATGTGACTGAATTGCTGCAATCTCATGATAAAACTTTAATGGATGAGGAATTGTTTCCTATGAATAAGCAAAGAAAGTGGTTTCTTGAGATGAAACTACTCCTGGTAAAGATGCTGTAAAGATTGTTGAAATGACAACAAAGGATTCAGAATATCACATAAACTTAGCTGATAAAGCAGTGGCAGAGTTTGAGAGGACTGATTCCAATTTTGCAAGTTCTACCATGGCTAAAATGCCATCAAACAGCATCACATGCCACAGAGAAATCGTTTGTGAAAGAAACAGTCAATCAATGCAGCAAACTTCATTGTTGTTTTAAGAAATTGCCACAGTCACCCCAACCTTCAGCAACCACCACCCTGATCAGTCAGCAGCCATCAACATCAAGGCAAGACCCCCCACCAGCAAAAAGATTACGACTCACTGAAGGCTCAGATGATGGTTAGCATTTTTAGCAATAAAGTATTTTTTAATTAAGGTATGTATATTGTTTTTTTAGACATAATCCTATTTCAAACTTAATAGACATAGTATAGTGTAAACACAACTTTTAGATGCACTGGGAAACCAAAAAAATGGTGTGACTTGCTTTATTGCGATATTCACTTTATTGTGGCGGTCTGGAACCAAACCAGCAATGTCTCCGAGGTATGCCTGTGAATTAAAAATTCAGTTTCTCAGACACACCAGCAACACCACTGACTACTGTACTGAACAGCACAAACATAAATTATTTCTATCATCACAAAAAGTTCTACTGAAGCTGAAATAGAAAACAAAAAATTTTAAATGGCATAATCTACAGGAATGCCAAAAAACCCAATACATAGGAAAAAAATCTAAGGGAAGATGGCAAGACCATAACATTATCTGAAGGAAATCCTATATAAATGGAAAGCTACACCATGTTCATGGATTGGAGACCCAAAAATTTTAAAAATACCAATTCTCCCTAGATTGCACTATAGATTCCCAAACAAAATTGTACCAGAATTGTTAACAAGTTTATTCTAAAATGTGTACAGAAATTCACAGAGCCAAAAGGCACCAAGACACCTTGGAAGAACAACAAATTTGGAGTGCTCATGCTACCAGACACCAAGACTTACTGTAAAGTACAGCAATTAACATAATGTAGTATTGGAGCAAGAATAGACAAATAAATGATGGAACAGAAAAAAGAATTCAAGAAGAATTTGCATAGTAGAGATTCTAGGGAGGATAATTAGGCAAGAAAAAGAAATAAAAGGCATCCACATTGGAAAGTGAGACGTAAAACTCGCTATTCACAGATGACATGATCTTGTATATAGAAAACAAAAAGGAATCAGTAAGAAAAACTACTAAAACTAATAAAAAGACCTCAGAGAGACTGCAGAATATAAGAGCAATACACAAAAATCAATTGTATTTCTATAAACTTGCAATGAACAATTGAAAACGAAGCTAAGAAAACAGTTGAATTTACAATGGCATGAAAAGGAAGTCAAATTTAGAAACAAATTAAGCAAAAAAATGCAAAACATATACTCTGAAAACTACAGAACACTGTTGAAAAGAAATTAAACATAATCTAAATAAATGGGAAAGCATCCCCTATTCGTGGATCTGAACACTAAATATTAAAATGGCAATACTCCCCAAATTGATTTACAGCTTCTGTCACAATCCCTTATAGAATACTAACTGGCTTCTTTGTAGAATTTAACAAGGTGATTCTAAAATTCATATGAAATGGCAAGGGACCCAGAATAGCCAAAACCATCTTGAAAAAGAAAAACAGGCTTTCAGTTTCCAGCTCAACATGTCAAGAGCTTGAAAGTCCATCACTCCTGTCCTCACAAGAAGAAAAAGCTAAACAAACTGAAAATCAACACCTCTTCTTAGATTCAACAGAGAACTGAGGTCCCAGGGCAAACCACCATCCCACAAGCTAGAGAGAGAGACAAATACAGAGACTCAGGGCTAATTGGGAGCAGAAGCTGCTGCTGGACCCACCAACTAAAAGAAATACTTAAAGGGTAATTGACTAATTGCTGGAAACTGAGCAAGGACCAGCTTGAAAGATAAAAACTTCTAGAGGCCCAGCCATATGAAGGTCCCCACGGTGCCACTCAAGGAGAAAAAGATAATATGAAGAGGTGTATATCTGTTAAAGAAATTGAATCAATAATTAATAACCTTCCAAAACAGAAAGCACCAGGCCCAGATGGTTTCATTAGCAAATTCTACCAAACATTTAAGGAGGAAATGATATCAATTCTCTACAATTTCTTCCATAAAATCGAAGCAGGGGAACACTTCCTAACTCATTCTATCAAGCCAGCATTACCGTAACACAAAATCAAACAAAGACATCACAAAAAAGGAAAATTACAGACAATGTCTCTCATGAACATAGATGCAAACAAAATATTAGCAAATCAAATCTAACAATATATAAAAAGAATTATGTACCATGACCAAGTCAGATTTATTCCAGGTATGCAAAGCCAGCTCAACATGTGAGAATATATGAATGTAACTCATCACATCAACAGGCCAAGAATGAAAATCACACAATCTTATCAATAGATGCAGAAAAATCATTCAACAAAATTCAACACCCATTAACGACAAAAATTCTCTGCAAACTAAGAACAGATGAAACTTAACTTGACAAAGAACATTTACAAAAAACCTACAGCTAACATCATATTTAATGGTGAGAAATTAGAAGCTTTCCTGATAAGATCAGAAACAAGGCAAGAATTTCCCTTCACCACTCCTTTTCAACATCATACTAGAAGTACTCGCTGATGCAATATGACAAGATAAGGAAATAAAAGGCATATGGATTGGGAAGAAAAAAATAAAACTGTCTTTATTTGCAGATGACACCATGGTCTAAGGAGAAATTCAAAAAAATAAATTTAAAAACTCCTTGAATTAATAAGCAATTATAACAAGGTTGCAGGATACATGGTTAATATACAAAAATCAATCACTTTCCCATATACCAGCAATGAACAAACTGAATTTGAAATTCAGAACATAATACCATTTACTTAGCACCCCCCAAAAAATGAAATACTTAGGTATAAATCTAACAAAATATATACAAGATCTATATAAAGAAAACTACAGAACTCTGATGAAAGAAATCAAAGCAGAACTAAATAAATGGAGAGAGATTCCATGTTCATGAATAGAAAGACTCAATACTGTCAAGATGTCAGTTCTTCTCAACCTGATCTACAGATTCAATGCAATCTCAACCAAAATCTCAGCAAGTTATTTTGTGGATATCGACAAGCTGATTCTAAAGTTTATATGGAGAAACAAAAGATCTGAACAAACAACACTGGAGAAGAACAAAGTCAGAGAACTGACACTACATGACTTCAAGATTTACTATAAAGCTACAGTAATTAACATAGTATGGTACTGGTCAAAGAATAGCCAAATAGATCAATGGAACAGAATAGAGAGCCCAGAAACAGACAACACAAATACAGTCAATGAATCTTTGATGAAGGAGCAAAAGCCATAGAACGGAGCAAAGTCTTTTCAACAAATGGTGCTGAAATAACTGCATATCCACATGCAAAAAAGTAAATGTAGATACAAACTTTACATCCTTCACAAAAATAAATTCAAAATAAATCATAGCTCTAAATGAAAAAGACAAAACTATAAAATTTCTAGAAAATAACAGGAGAAAATCTAGGCAACCTTGGGTATGGCAATGACTTTTTAGATACAACAACATGGCACAATCCATGAAAGAAAACACTGATAAGCTGGACATCATTAAGATTAAAAAATTCTGCTCTGTGAGACACTGTGAAGGGAATGAAAAGACAAGCCCAGTGATGGAGAGAAAATATTTGCAAAGCACATATCTGATAAAGGACTTCTATCCAAAACATACAAAGCACTCTTAAAACTCAACAATAATAAAACAAACAACTAAATTTAAAAATGGTTAAAAGACCTGACGAGATACCTCATCAAAGAAGACAGACAAGATGGCAAATAAGCATATGAAAAGATGATCAACATCATATGTCATCAGGGAATTGCAAATTAATATGACAGTGAGATACCACTACACACCTATTAGAATGGCCAAAATCCTGAACACTGACAATACCAAGTGCTAACAAGGAGGTAGAGCAACAGGCACTCTCATTCATCACCAGTGGGAATGCAAAACAGTACTGTCACTTTGGAAAACAGTTTGGCAGTTTCTTATAAAACTAAACATAGTCTTACCATACAATCCAGCAACCATGCTCCCTTGGTATTTACCCAAATGAGCTGAATACTTATGTCCACACAAAATCCTGTACACAGATGTTTACAGCAACTTTATTCATAATTGCCAAAACTTTGAAGCAACCAAAATGTCCTTCAATGGATAACAAATTATGGTACAGCCATACAATGGAATATTCAGCAATAAAAAGAACTGAGCTATCAAGGCACCAAAAAACATGGAGGAACCCTAAATGTATCTTGTTAAGGGAAAGAAACCAGTCTGAAAGGTTACATACTGTTTGATTCCAACTATATGACATTCTGGAAAAGGGAAAACTATAGAGATAGTAAAAAGATCAATGGTTGCCAGGGGCTCAGAGAAAGAGGGAAGAAGGGAGAAATGAAGAGGTGGAACATAGGGAATTTTTAGGGCAGTCAAACTGTATGATACTGTAATGGGAGATACATGATATTATGCATTTGTCAAAACCCACAGAATGTATAACACAGAATGAACTGTACAACAGAAAGCATCAACCCTAATGTAAACTATGGACTTCAGTTAAAAATAATGTATAAATATTGGTTCATCAATTGTAACAAATGTACCACAGTAATGAAAGATGTTAAAAATAGGGAAAGCTGTGCCTAGTAGGGGAAGAGAGGGTATATGAGAACTCGCTGTACTTTCCCCTCAATTTTTCTGTATAACTAAAATTATTCTAAAAATTATTCTAAAAATTAAAGTTTATTAATTTTAAAAGTTACAGTAAGGTGTATATACAGTAATTCTTGCACTGTTTGTAACAGCAAAATCTGGCAACAATATTAAATATCTATCATTAAGGGACTGATTAAATAAATTAAGATCCACTCAAAACAAAAAGAAAATGGAAGACTCATGCTTCTGGATTTCAAAACATACTATAAAGCAACAGTAATCAAGACAGCGTGGCACTGGTATCAGGACAGTCATATAGACCAATAGAACAGAACTAAAGGTCCAGAAATAAACCCATGTGTTCATAGTAATTGATTTTCAATAAGAATGCCAAGACTATTCAATGGGGAAAGAACAGTCTTTTCAACAAATGTTACTGGGACAACTGGATAGCCACATGCAAAAGAATAAAGGTGGACCCTTACCTCACATCATATAAAAAATTAACTCAAAATGGATCAAAGACCTAATGCTAAAACTATAAAAATACTACAGAACACACAGGAGTAAATCTTCACAACCTTAAGTTTTGGCAGTGGATTCTTAGGTATGACACCAAAAGCATGAGGAACCAAAGAAAAAATAAATTGGACTTCAACAAAATTTTAAAATGTTTGTGCTTCAAAGGACATTATCAAGAAAGTGAGAAGATAACCCAAAAAACGGGAGATAATATTTGCAAATCATATATTTGATCAGAGACTTGTATCCAAAATATATAAAGAACTCTCACAACTATATAATAAAAAGACAATCCAATTAAAAAATGAACCAAGAATCTGAACAGACATTTCTCCAAAAAATACATAAAATGGCCAATAAGCACATGAAAAGATACTTGACATCATTAGCCATCAAGGAAATAAAAACCAAAACCACAATGAGATAGCACTTCACACTCATAAGATGGCTAGAATCAAAAAGCCAGACAATACCAAGTGTTGACAAGGATGTGGAGAAATCAGAACCCTTATACACTGTTGATGGGATTATAAAATTGTATAGCCACTTTGAAAAACAATCTAGCAGTTCCTCAAATAGTTAAACATGGAGTCACCATATGATTCAACAATTCTACTCCTAAGTATCTACCCAAGCAAGAGAAATAAAAACATACGTTCACAGAAGAACTTGTACGTGACTGTTCATTACTGGCATTTTTCATAATAACTCAAATGTCCATCAACTGACGAGTGGATAAATAAAATGCAACATATCAATATAATGGAATATTATTCAACCATAAAAAGGAATAAAGAACTGATAAATGCTACAACATGAACGAAACTTGAACACATTATGGTAAATGAAAGAAGCCAGTCATGAAAGGACAAATACTATATGATTACATTTATATGAAATTTTCATAATAAGCAAACCCACAGAGACAGAAAGCAAATTAGTGGTTGCTTAGGGCCGGGTGGATGAGTGGATAGAGAAGTGATAGCTAAAGGATACAGGATTTCTTTCTGAAGTGATGAAAATGTTCTAAAATTGACTGTGTTGATGGTTACACGTTTGTGAATCTACTAAAAACCAGTGATTTGTACACTTTAAATGGGTGAATTGTGTGGTATGTGATTTATATCTCAATAAAAAAGACAAACACTTGCACATATTTGGTCATCCTATTATGACAAAACGAACTCTGGAAAGCAGTAGGGAAAGTGTTACTTTCAACAAAGGGTGCTGGTTCAATTAGATATCCATGTAATGAAAAAAATGAACCTGACTCCTACTTTATACCTTACCCAAAAACCAATTCCAGATGGAATGGAGACCTAACTGCAAGATGCTAAACAATAAAGGTTCTAGCAGATAACATAGAAATATCACCTTGGGTAGGCAAAAACTTCTTAACTAGGACACAAAAAAAGCACTAGCCACAAAGGAAAAGATTAATAAACTGAGCTATGTTGAAATTAAAGAGTAAAAAGGCATGTGACAGAGTAGGAGAAAATAGCTGTGATGAATATATATGGCAAAGAATTCATGTTCAAAATACATATAGAACTCTTATAAAACAAAATAAAAAAATACTTGAACAGGCATTTCTCCTGGGAAAAAAAAGATATCCAAATGGCCAATAAGCACAAGAAAAGGTGTTCAACCACATTAGTGACCAAGAAAATACAAATTAAAACTATAGAATACCTAAAATTTTAAAAAGAGTGACAAAATGTGTTCGTGAGGAAGTGGAACAAGGGTATTAGGGTGTAAACTGGAACTGAAAACTTACTTCAAGAGCTCATAATTCTTCTCATTTAACCTCACAGCATTTTCTCTCCAAAACTTCTCAGATTTGTGCACAGGACTCCATTCCAATCTTCCAGATTTAAGTTCTGAACTGTATTCATCAAAAGAGCTATAAAAATTTTTAAAGAATTTCAAAGTTTATAAGAATCTGAGATACTCCAAAATTAAGCAAAATAAAACATCTTCACTGATGATTTAACTACAAAGACTGACCATCCATTACAGATTAACAAACTACCACTAAACACAGTGTAAAAAGCTTAAATATTTAGAGCCGGCCCCGTGGCTTAGCGGTTAAGTGCGCGCACTCGGCTACTGGCGACCTGGGTTCGGATCCCAGCACGTACCGACACACCGCTTCTCCGGCCATGCTGGGGCCGCGTCCCACATACAGCAACTAGAAGGATGTGCAGCTATGACATACAACTATCTACTGGGGCTTTGGGGGAAAAATAAATAAATAAAAATTATAAAAAAAAAAAACAAAAAAAAAAACAAAAACAAAAAAAAGCTTAAATATTTAATAAACCATGTGAAATTTATTCAGGTTCTAAAGTCCAATACGTCTGTAAAATCTGAATGCTCGTCACGAAATATTAAAAGGGGCACTTGCTTTCAAAATCTTTACCCTAATATATACACAAATGTATATCAAGAAAATATCTGACAATCTAAGCAGAGTTTCTACCACGCCACTTAAAATATCATATTTGCCAGACCACTAGATACATTAATGTAAGTTTATGAAAACCTATAATATTTTAACATAAAATAAAATAGTATATTCTAATACTATGATACTATATAAATGTCATAAACTATGATACTGCATTACAAAAACAAAAACACACATATTGGTACAATATTTTAAAATATGATTACCAACAATGTAATTTATTAATTGAATTAATTTATTATAGATTAATTAAAAACAAAAACCTCTGTACATGTAACAAAATGTAATGCACTTTAATTCAAAAATGATTCACTATGTATCAAGTAATTTAATTAGTCAAAGCCTCATATTTTTAAATTTTAATGTAATTAGCCAGTGGAAAACACAGTGACAGGACATGCTTGGACTTTCTTTCAACCAAAAATCTAAAAAACAAGTAGCCATTTAATACTGATCAATAATTTAGTATAACCAGGAGTTACTGGTTAAGTCGATCAGAGTGTCCTGCTGAATCAAGAGTAATTTATTTTAACGTAAGACCAGTTAGTATAAGAAGTAAACATGTATCATTTAACATTAACATTGTGAAGCTGAACAGCAGAAAAAGAGACAAATCTCTTTCAACTGCACCCATCGCCCTATCAGCTTTATGTAAATAGCAATATTTTTCAAATTACCAAATTCAACATGAAAACTCAGTAAGTAATAATAATTGGCTAACATGGATTAAATGCTTTGGAAAGCTAATTATCACTAATCTTATTTATTTTCATAAAGGGTCTTAAACCATTATTGCAGAAGAATTAAAGATATTTTTTTAAATAGAATTTATAAAAACTGCAAGCCTACTGCTGGCCTATTATTACAATCAACTTATTCATATTTGAAATTATAGAAAGACAAAAATCATTTGCCTCCCTCCACGAAACTCCATTACAAACCACCGATGTGGGTGATACCCCCATCTCTATAAAAGCTTTTGGGCTTTGGGATTACGGGCTGCGCTGAATTATCTGCTAAATACATTTCTGGAACACATCCTAAAGGCACTTGGCTGGACACTTAAAACCTCACAACAAATCCTACAAGGTTAGAATTTTTATTAGTATTTTACCAAAAAGAAAACTGAGACTTTAAAGTATCAATAAGCTTATTCAAGGCCACATGTGGAGAAAGTAGCCAAACAATCCAAAGTGCAGTCAGTCGCGCTCTCAAATCCAATCTACCTACAGAGAACAATCTATTTCTAGAGTAACTCTCTTTTAAAAATGTATCAGTAGTTTAAAAACAAACAATACATGAGTCAATGGGGAAGATCATCAAGATATTATTAAACAAAAAAGAACAAGGTCCAGAAAAATGCGTAGGACCCTGCGTGTGTGTGTCCAGAAAAATATGTAGGACCGTGTGTGTGCGCATGCGAGTGCACACGCACGTACGCACATGCACCTGGGGGAGGGGGATTAGGAGGCTTTTTTGGAAGAAAACACAAGAAACCAGACAGGGGTGAGACTAGGTAGGGAAAATGGGGGAAGTGACATGGAGTTCCTTCTGTACTGTGTAAGGGGTTTTTTTTTCCTTTACCACGTGTATACCATTTGCTTAATTTTTAATATAAAAAATAAATAATACAATAGAACTACAAAAAAGCAGGAAAAAAATTCTCTTCCCATATATGGGCAAACTTCCTCCACAAATTAAAAACCACTGCTGCTTAAAAAAGATTCTAAACCAGGAGGAGACTCTGAAGGGGTTCCAGGGTGGCACCAATGTCCTGTGGGAGGACAGCCAGGCAGGTCTTAGACACAGAGAACGGCAGGAATCTCTCCAAATGAGAAGAGATAACACACAGCTCTGACCAACTGTTGCTATGGTGATGAGCCAGTTTTTCCATATTCTCCAATTTTTAATAGAAGACATAATGTTTTAGTGAAATCTTCTGAGTTTATAGTTAGTAAGAGATTTAGATTTCCTTAAAATACTAGGCAAATCAAACAAAGCCCAATGTATCCACCGTGTGAGAACTAAAAAGAATAACATACCTAAGATCCTGGACACTCTCACCAAGTTTTTCCAAAAGAAATTTTATATCTTCACTGATATCTTCATCATCGTATTTCTGCTGTTCCAAGTTCTCCAACTGTTTCAGAACTTTGCACTGAATCATAGCCAGAGCATACTCTTGGCGAGTTTCTCTTTCAGTTGATTTTTCTAAAAAGTTCTGGATTAGACAAACATATAATGAGAAACTACATAATTTGTTCGGTGATGTTCTCAGACCTCTGCACTTCCTTTTACACTCTCTCTCCTCCTGTTATTCTCAGGGTAACTATCACCATGAAGTGGATGACTGTATCGCAAATCCTTACTTCTTTCCTGAGCATCTGTCCCATTTCAGAAGCATACTTCTGATTCCTTCTTACCTACTGGCTTACTAAACATTTAAAATTATTGACCCAGACAAGCCTCAAAATACTGAACGTGTTTACAATTAAATACATCACAATCCTTTCTCACAGCCCTGCTCATGAGCACACCACAGTGCAGTCTCCATGCGCCAGCCACCTAGAGCACTTGGGATACTAAGAAAGAACACTGCTTCAACTCTCTCTCTAGTTTCCAGTCAGTCACCTTTTTTCCCCTCTAATCAACCTATAAGTGCACAAAGGACAGCAATAACAATTATCAGAACAATTTTCTGACATTCAGGCAAATTCCCAATTTTTCTATTCTTAAGAGTACTTATGAAAACAGCAAAAGAATCTAAGTATTTATAAAGATAAACTTTTCATTAAATTAACCAATAGTTCTGAGCAAGGACCCTGCTCAGGTCTAGAGACAAGAACAAACAAGCTCTCAAGAAAACTACCTTCGTCAAGTTATCAATTTCCCACCCCAGAAAAAATCCTGTAATAAGAATTAACTCCAAATCAACTGTACCAAAATTTGAGATTTTTTATTTATTTTTGCAAGCAAGTTATACTCCTAATAATTATGCTGAATAAATGCAGAAGGAGATTTAGCTTAGCATATGGAAATTAATGAGATCAATCTTTATCAAAATTCCAATACCATTTTTCACAGAAATAGAAAAAACAACCTTAAAATTTGTATGGAACCACAAAAGACCTCGAATAGCCAAAGCAATCTTGAGAAAGAAGAACAAAGCTGGAGACATCACACTTCCTGATTTCAAACTGAACTACAAAGCTATCAGTAATCAAAACAGTGTGGTCCTGGCATAAAATAGATACACAGTCCAATGGAACAGAATAGAGCCCAAACATAAACCCCCACGTATACGATCAACTAATATTTGACAAGGGAGCCAAGAATACTCAATAAGGAAAAGTCTCTTCAATAAATGGCATTAGGAAAACTGAATGACCACGTGCACAAAAATGAAATTAGACTCCTATCTTACATCATTCAATAAATTAACTCAAAATGGATTAAAGACTCAAAAGACCTGAAACTGTCAAACTCCTAGAAGAAAAGGAAAAAGCTCCTTGCTATTGGTCTTGACAACGATATTTTGGATATGACACCAAAAGCACAGGCAACGAAAGCAAAAATCAACAAGTCGAGCTACATCAAACTAAAACACTTCGGCACAACAAAAGAAACAATAAACAAAATGAAAAGGCATCCTATGGAACGGGAGAAAATATTTGTAAACCATATATCTGACAAGGAGTTAATATCCAAAATATATAAAGAACTCATACAACTTAATAACAAAAAAACAAACATTAAAAAATGGGCAGAGGATCAGAATGGATATTTTTTCAAAGACGACATACAAATGGCCAACAGGTACATGAAAATATGCTCAACATCACTAATCATCAGGGACATGCAAATCAAAACCACAATGAAATATGACCTCACACTTGCTAGGATGGCTATTATCAAAAAACAAAGATAAGTGAGGTTGTGGAGAAAAGGGAACACTTGTACACTGTTGGTGGAATGTAAACTGGTGCAGCCACTATGGAAAACAATATGGAGTTTCCTCAAAAAATTAAAAATAGACCTACCATATGATCTAGTAATTCCATTTCTGGGTATTTATCCAAAGGAAATGAAAACAGGATACTGAAGTGATATCTGCACTCCTGTGATTACTGCAGCCTTATTCGCAATAGCCAAGACGTGAAAACAATCTAATTGTCCACCAAGAAAAGAATGGATAAAGAAAATGGGATACCCACACACACAATGGAATATTATTTAGCCATAAAAAATAAGGAAATCTTGCCATTTGCAACAACATGGATGGACCTTGAGGGTATTACACCAAGTGAAATAAGTCAGACAGAGAAAGACAAATACCATATGATCTCACCCATATGTGGGACCTAAAAAAAAATTAATAAAAAAACCCCTCATAAATACAGAGAACAGATTGGAGGTTGCCAGAGGCAGTGGGTGGGGAGTGGGCAAAATGGTTGAAGATGGTCAAAAGGTACAAACTTCCAGTTGTAAAACAAATAAGTCCTGGGATGTAATGTACAGCATGGTGACTATAGTTAATAACACTGTATTGTATATTTGAAAGTTGCTATAAGAGTAAATCTTAAAAGTTCCCATCACAAGAAAAAAAAATTTGTAACTATTTATGGGGATGGACATTAATTAACTAGACTTACTGTGATGATCATTTCACAATATATACAAATATCAAACCATTATGTTGCACATCTGAAATTAATATAATGTTAAATATCAATTATATCTCAATTAAAAGAAAAGAATAAAAGTAAAATAAAACTTTATAGATACTGAAAACTAAGATAATTGGTCACTAGCAGACATGAAGTAGAAGATATGCTAAAGCAGGGTTTGACAAACTTTTTCTAAAAAAGGGCCAAATAGTAAATATTTTAGGCTTTGAGGTTTTGTCACAGCTATTCAATTCTGCCATTATAGTGCAAAAGCAGCCATACAAAATATATAAAACAAATGAGCATAGCACTGTTCCAATAAAGCTTTATTTACAAAGACAGGTGGTGGGCCAGATTTGGCCTATGAGCTGCTATGGTTTGCTGAGCCCTGGGCTAAAGGAAATTCTTTCTGCAGGTGACGGGAAATGATACCGCCAAGTGGAAAGCTCAGTCTTCAAGGAAAGAAAGAACTGCAGACTCGGCAAATAGCTGGATAAATATAAAAGACTATTTTTCCTTCAACTTCCATAATATATATGACTGTTTAAACAAAGAGACAGAACACTGTATTACAGAGTTTATAGCGTATGTAGATATTATATAATATGACAACTATTGCATAAAAAAGGGGAAACAGACCTATATGATTTCAGGTTCTTACATTTTACATAAGATAATACACTATTAACTTTAAGAATAATGGAAAAAATTAAGGATGCATATTGTGACACCAAAACAACCTTTAAGAAATAAAATACTACAAAAAAGAACAGTTAAAAAGCCAACAGAAAAATTAAAATGAAATTCTAAAAAGGATTAACCCAAGAAAAGGCAGGAATGGAAGACAGAAGAACAAAAAACAGATGAGACAAACAGAAAACAAACAGTAGAATGGTAGACTTAAATCCAACCGCACCAATAATTACTTTAAATGCCAGTGAACTAAACAGTCCAGTTAAGAGGCAGATATTATTATAACAGATAAAAATTCAAGACCCAAGTACATGTTGTCTTAAAAAAACACAAACTTTAAATATAAGACACAAATAGGATGAAACTAAAAGATGGAAAACCATAAGCATAAGAAAGCTGACATGTTTGTATTAATTTCAAATAAGCAGATATCAAGACAGAGTGCTACCAATAATAAAAAAGGACATTTCACAATGATTCAAGGGCCATTCCTCAGGAAAATGTAACATACATAAATGTATTAATAACAGATTCAAAATACATGAAGCACAAATTGGCAGAACTGAATGGAGAAGCAGACAAATCCACAATAACAACTGGCGATTTTAACAACTCTCTGCCTCTCGGCAGTTGATAGAACCACTAAACAAAAAATCAGTACACAGAGGATCTGACTGACACTATCAACCACCCTGATTTAATTGACATTTATAGAACACTATACATCTGCAAAAAACATATTCTTCTAAAGTGCACATGGTACATTCACCATGATAGACCATAAGAGGAGCCATAAAACAAGCCTCAAATTTCCAAGAATTGAAACCACATAGAAACTGTTCTCTGACCATAATGGACTTCAACTGAAGACCTTACACTGTGGGGAGCCCTACATTCTGATTACCTCTCCTTTTACGAAACTCTTCCCTCCTCCTTTGCTTTTGTGACATTTTACTTACTATTCTACCAAATTTTCTCTGTGATCTTTTCCAGTTAATTTGCTTATTACTATCTCTTCTAACTTCAGTAACATATCAAAGCTCTTTTGTTCATATGATCCTTTGTTATTTTCACTATATATTTGTTGACTGAAGAGTTAAACTTCATATTTAAGATATTATCATAACTAATGGTTTCAACTATAACCTAAACACAGTCCATATAACTAATATACAACAGCTCTATGGTATTCTTCTGAAACCACCGCTCCTCTCAATTCTCCAAGATAACAGTAATTCAAAACTTAGTCATATTTGATTCTCTCCTTTTCTTCAACCCTATGTCAAATCAATGTCTTATCTATTTTTCCTTCAAAATATGTTTTAATTTCATCTCTCCATCCCATTATAAAGAATGAAAAGCTTATGAAAATACTTAAGAAACTGAATTTGCCAGAAACAAACCTATATAATCCGGCAGCAGTGTACTCTTTAAAGCCTAAAACTCGGGGGCTGGCCCCATGGCATAGCGGTTAAGCACGTGTACTCAGCTGCCGGCGGCCCGGGTTCGGATCCCGGGAGTGCACAGATGCACCACTTGTCAGGCCATGCTGTGGCGGTCTGACATAAAGTGGAGGAAGATGGGCAGAGATGTTAGCTCTGGGCCAACCTTCCTCGGCAAAAAGAGGAGGATTGGCGTGGATGTTAGCTCAGGGCTGATCTTCCTCACACAAAAAAATAAAGTCTAAAACTCAATGGCATCTTCACTTCAACAAAATTACAAGTGTAAATATCATTTTGGCCTTTGTCCAAGTAATGGTGTGGAGGGATCTTGACTTCACTAAGAACAAGGTGGAATCAAGTGACAATTCAGATCTTTCCTTCCCAAAAACTGCTAGCCTTGTAAAATACATATTACAGCAGTGCTTCTCAAACCATCTGTGGCAAAGACTAGTCTTGTTTTTTAACTTCCAATCAGTCATGAACAAATACTTTTTATAAACGTACTTATAGAGGTAACGAAAATGAATTTCTGGAAAAATACAAAGACATGCAGAATACAAGCTCAAATTTTATATTATTAAATTCGACAGACATAAAAGCATTCTGTCAAATTTTTGTAAGTTTCTAAACTAAATGATTACTCTCCCTTTCTGTACTTATCCTTGCAGGCTGCTAACCTACAGTTCCCAGCACTGCACTGACATGCGAACCACACTTGAAGTAGCACTGTATTAAAGGACTCACTCCAAGATTAAAAAAGTCTCAGTCTTACTAGACCTCATCCAAACCTGGTATCTAATGAGCAAGATAGATAAATTCCTGAAATAAGGAATGAGGGATGAATTTAGGAATAAAATTTCTTGATAGCAATACTTCCATGCCAAAGCAGTGGGCAATACAGCCCCCATACACTCACACTAGAGCGGGCCTCTTTGAAAGGGTTATGACTGTGAAAGGCCCGCACAGGAAGATGTACATATGTGCATGTCTGTGTGTGTCTATGTGCTTGGGTATGAATTAAACACCATGATTAATATAGCTAATAAAAATCCAAATTCAAGTTGGTGGTATTTCTTTCTAAGCCTTTCTGCTAAAAACTATACAGCTATAAAAATATAATTTATCTTATTACCTGACATATTATGTAGGCTCTTGACTAAGCAGAGCCAAAAAAAGAAATAAAACTCACAACAGATATAAAACTCTAGACAACAAATATGATCTTCAATGTCTTTCTCCATCACACAGCCTCAAAACATTCTAGTTTATTTCAGGAACTAAAGATTGACAAATCAATTTGACCAATAGAATAACATTTGCAGAGACCCGGAGTTCAGCACCTGCTATGAATAAGTGAGAGTGACATTTTCAAAAATAAAATTCACCCAGCCAAATGGAAAAAAAAAAAAATAATTAGCAGCTGCTAGATTTCTTCAGCTCACAGCAGCTCAGCAAGCTTGCTCAAGTCTTCAGCATAAAAATTTCCTTCCTGAGTTTCAGAATGTGGGAAAAAATATATAACTAGACTATTCTCAAAGAACTTCATCAGTGAAATCATTTTTAAAGGTTATAAGAATTAGAGAATGATAAAGAAAAAAAAGGACACATCATTTTTTTTAAGAAATTTTTATTTATTTATTCTTTTTTGTGTGAGGAAGATCAGCCCTGAGCTAACATCCACGCCAATCCTCCTCTTTTTGCTGAGGAAGACTGGCCCTGAGCTAACATCCGTGCCGATCTTCCTCCACTTTATGTGGGACGCCACCATACCATGGCCTGACAAGCGGTGTGTCGGTGGGCGCCCGGGATCCAAACCCCGGCCGCCAGCAGCGGAGCGAGTGCACTTAACCGCTACGCCATGGGGCCGGCCCTGACACATCATTTTTTTTTTCGCTTATTTGATTGTCTAAATCAAATGGCTTTACTATGTCCTTACCAATGGCTCAATTTCACCTCAGTTGTGTAAATCAAAGTTGTGGATGTCTAAAGACATTCTTCTGATTTTGAGCCCTCTTCTGATTTTCAACCTAACGATTGTATTGTCCCAAATTTAGCACAGGAGAGTCCAAAAAACTAATATTCTGCCAAGAGACTGAGTCTATTTTAAATAATCTGAAATCCAAATTAGACAACACAAGTCCAGAAATTAGCATATTTTCCACGCATTGTGGGTAAACAATTGAAACGGTTAATAAAGTTGAAACAAGATTTTTAAATCATGCTAAATATTAGTAAAATATTTACACTGCCTCTTTGAAATCAAACAGAACAGCACTGGATCTTTGCTTAGGTTCAACATGAACGTAGCAAGAATGCAATTTACAGAGGCAGGGGATTTAAAAGGCAAACTGCTGGGGCCAGCCCAACGGTGCAGCAGTTAAGTGCGCGCGAGCCGCTGCGGCGGCCCAGGGTTCCCAGGTTTGCATCCCGGGTTCGCAACGACGCACCGCTTGTCAAGCCATGCTCTGGGGGCGGGACATATAAAGTGGAGGAAGAGGGGCAGAGATGTTAGCCCAGGGCCAGTCTCCCTTGGCAAAAAAAAAAAAAAGGCAAACTGCTATTATTCTATGGAGAGAACAGGCAGGGAAATAAATACAGATTGAATATTTACTATTGCCAGGCACTTCATCTGTTATCTCATTGAATCCTTACCCAATCTTGAAGTGAGTTAGGTATTATTAACCACCTTTCACAGACGGAGAAATTAACTATGAGATTTCAAGCCCCTCTCCCAACAATCGAGTGCTGGAATTCACACCCAGATCTGTCCACTCCAGAGCCTACACTCTTTCTAATATACCATACTGAAAGGAAACTTAGCAAAGAGCTATACTATTGTCCTTCTCAAATTTCTATAAAAAGTAGATAATCAATCTAGAGACTTCCCAAATCAGATCAAAAGAAAAACTAAGAATCTCAGTCTGGCTCTAAGCTTCTTGTCACTTTTTGTGCTTTGTATATTGTAAACATTCTTCATGGTGACTTCATGAAGTCACTCCATCAAAGAAAAAAATTTAAAGAAAATACAAAGTCCCTGAGAAAAAGCATCTTGTCATACTCATCCTTCCATACCCTCAGTAACACACTGCCTGCCACATAACTGATCTTCAGTAAACATCTGATGCATTGATAAGTGAATAGACAATCCATGAATGAGGTGGGGGTAGGAAGGAAGAGAAAGAGGAAGAGGAAAAGGAAAAGAAAAGGGAGGGAGAGAAAGACGGGGGGAGAGCTCAAAGGTAGGATTCAACTAAAATCAACTAACACCTCTCTTCTGTTATATAACAATAGAGATACCTGCTTCCAATGATCCTTTTATTTTATATAATAATGATCTAAAACAAAAATCAATGGAAGGGGGGAGAAACTACGCAGGAAAAAATACTAAGCAAGGTCTGTGGGAAGAGCAGATAGAACAGCTACCATATAAATTATGTTTAAAGCAGCTTACGTCGAGCTTTGGATTAAATCTCAATCCATTACTATAAATTACTAGTATATGATTTCTTCCTAGAAACTCAGAGCATTTACTATATTATCTAAACAATACTTATAAAAAACCATGTAAGTTGATCAAAACAGAGGAAAAAAGACACAAGCATAAAGATATAGTCTTTGAAACAACAGAGCAGCTAAAATAAGACCCTGACTTCAACAGCAGCTCTCTTTCCCACACCTATATTTTACCTCAAACAAATAAGTTACCTTATTAACAAATTATCAAAAGAAATAATTTTATGATAAATGTTTATAATCTTCAACATTTGGAAAAATAGATATTTTAACTTAAAAAAATATAACTAACATATAGAAAAGGATAGGTAGACATAAACTGAAAAAATACTATTTACTTCCATGTTAATTACTTAGGCAACTGTTGATCTATTTCCCAGAAGTAAAAGTCATACAAAGAAAAAAAACAGTAATAATTCAAGACATCTTTCTAGGACAATCTAATTGCAAAGACATCGAGTCAAGGGTGATTATCTTTCCTAACAGTTTAGTGATGATAAAATATATCTTATTTTCTGAAAAGAGTTTTCATGCCAACTTTATGAACAGCTTCCAATTTAGAAAAAGGTTCCTGCACTAACAGAAAATAGGGACTCTCTCTCTGTAGTCTTGCTTTCTGCAATGTGTTTTGTTAAAAGGATTACTTTAATAAACTTCTAATACATCAATAATCTTAACATACTCATGAAAACTAGATGTAGGAGACTTTGAAGTAAGTTCATTCTCAATGTACAATTTCTGTAGCTCCAAGCAATTAGATTTTCTGTCATGGAATTTTATCATCATACTTTTAAATATAGGAACCAAACAAAGCAGCCAAAAATTTGAAAAGGAATTTAACTCAGTCAATAAAGAAACCAATACAAATATCAGTAAATTCAATACCACTACCCTACTGTCATAAAAGGTTTTTCTACTTTTATTTCAGTGTTTTTGTTCAGTCCCTCACACAGTCACAAATACTGAGGGCCTACTATGCGCCAAGTATTCATTTAGCCCACATTTATTGTCTCAAAAGGCATTATCATATGAGCATATATGAAGTCCAATGACAAACTTAAAAAACAGATGATATTACTCTCATCAGACACACGAACAAAGTTGAAGCATGGAGAAGCTAAGCAACTTCCCAAAGGCACAGAGGCCAGCCCAAGAGGAGAGCGAACGTGACTTCCTCCGTGCCTGCCGGGCACACACACTACCAACCTGTGGGCAGACGCTCTTTGTAGTAACTGATGCCAGGCATGATCTGACAAAATTGTGAAGAGACGAGAATTCAGAGACTCCCTCTAACTATTCAGCTTTTCAGTGCCCACTGTAATTCATCCAGAGTTGACACCCCATGTAGGAAGGGAACAAAGATTATAAATTACAGGTATTAAAATATCAACAGGCTTCCATATCTAGAAGTGAGCCTACGTTTAATTTATACTTTTTTCTTAATATTTTTCTATCTTATTTTTTAACCATAAGACCATATTATTTTCATAAATAAGAAAAAGATCAAACTATTTCCATTTTCTTAAATGATAGGTACTTAATTTTGAATAGAAGAATTTAATAAAATAAAGGCTCCTGTGATTATAGTAGAACAGAAAGGCGGAAAGACAAGAAAGAAACTCAAGACAAAGACAAATAGAATAGGAGCTTTAACCCTTCAGAAAATAAAAATATCGAAAAGATGTAATACATATTCAACCATAGTGAATAAAATTTAAAGAGGAATCAGCTTGTACTCATGCTCCATCAGAGTAGGCACAGTACACAATAAAGTAGCAAAAGTAGATCTGACAGAGTCTTGTTGGAAGGCACTGGGCTTTGGTGGGTGATGTCCATGAGTACGAACAGAAGTTAGGGTGAGTCAGTAACAAGATGGCTGAAAGATTTGTGTTGGCCCCACTAGTTCAACGTCCAGAGTGGTAATAATGATCAGCAAAGCAAAAGCCCCATTTTACAGAGCAAGTCTGTTCCTTCAGAAAGCAAATGGCCACAAATACCAGTATTGTATCTTCAAGAGCCAGATTTACATGCTCCATTTATTCCCTTAACATTCACTCAGGGTAGGGGGGCAATAATTAATCCTACAAGAACAAATTAATGACAATTCCAGAAGGTCCTTTCTTCACTTGTTAACATTTATCAACCTCTCTCCACCTTTGTACTTCTAAAACACTTCTATGCATCCTTCAAAAACCTCTTGAAAGCCTTCTCCTCTCTGAAGCTTTTCCTAGAACCCCCTATTCTTACCCTCCGCCTCCTTTATATTACTTTTACTCTTGCACATTACTTATTGCATCACACTGACATTATTTATTCACATATTCTGTCTTCACTGAACTACAAGCCCTTCAATATCAAGCTATATCTTAGGCACTGGTGTTCCCTATGATTAGCATAATGCCTGGAATATAAAAGGGACTCAAAACTGGTTTGTGAATTAAATTGTGCTCTAGCAATAGAAGGAGACTGTTAAAAGATCCTATTTCTAGAATTTTTCATCTTTACTAAATAAATAAGAATACAGATAATGAAATAAGTAGAAGAAAAAATATATTCAGCTTAGCTACAAAAATACTTCAGAGTAGAATCTCATTAATACAACTACTCTGCTAAATCTGCTACTCCAATTTAAAAATTGATTATTATTTTATCTGGACTAGACTGAAATTTACTATGACAACTCATGTCCACAGTTTTCTAGAAAAACTAAGGGCAGAGACAATATGGTGAGGCAGAGAAATAGGGAGGTACCACATTTACCTATTTCTTATGAGTAAACTTCTCAAGGGCCATACAACAATTTTTACATGAAAAAGAATGTTACTTTTTATAAATAAGAATAAGCAAATCTAATGCATAGCAACACTTGGTCAACAGCTGACTGGCATTTATCATATCTAGCAACTCACACTTTCATTTCACTTTCCACTCTTTCAACAGAATTTACTCTGAACCTCACTTCTCAATGATTTTAATCTTTCATTCCACTCATCAGGCAGCTAGAAAAAAAATGGAGTTTAGGGGCTGGCCTGGTGGTGTAGCAGTTAAGTGCTCTCCGTCTGCTGCAGCGGCCCAGGATTCGCAGGTTCCGATCCTGGGTGTGCACTGACGCACCGCTTGTGAAGCCATGCTGTGGCGGCGTCCCATATAAAGTAGAGGAAGATGGGCATGGATGTTAACCCAGGGCCGATCTTCCTCAGCAAAAAGATGAGGACTGGCATTGGATGTTAGCTCAGGGCTAATCTTCCTCACAAAGAAAAAAAAAAAAGGAGTTTAATGCTTTCAGCTGATAGCTTCAGCAAAGGAATCGGAATTCTTCTCTCACACGACCTACAGCTCTCCTTCTCACGGTTTCCCCTCCTTTTAATGCTACTCTTAAGGTTCCTGAGAAAATGCACAGAGAAAAAGGAAAAAGGAGATGGCAGAATGGTTAAGAGGATGGCTTTGGAGCCACAGGATGGCTTTGGAGCCAAACAGATTTCACCAAAATTCCAATCCTATCACTTAGTAACTAAGGAATAAATCCCGAAGTCTTCATTTTCATATCTATAAAATAAAAATAATAATAGAAACTACTGGATCATCATGAAGATTAAATAAGACAACGCATGAAAATCAATCAATTATAACATTTATTATTCTCAGTATCAAAGACAGGTTAGCACGATGATTAAGACGTGCCTGAGTCTGAATTCCTGCTCTGCCGCTGCCTAAGTATTTTGGCAAATTACTTACTTAACCTCTTGTGGCCTAACGCCCACCACATGGAGTTCTTGGGAGATCAAATGGGTAACACATTGAAAGCAATTAGAACAGTGCCTGACACAGAATAAGCTCTTAATAAACATTAGTTATTATTATTAACTACAAACACCTAGAAAAGAGTTTCTACATATCAAATTTAAAAGTTTAAAAGGTGACAAGTGCTATGAATAAGCAATTTATAGGAGAAATATAAATGGCTGATAAAAATATTAAAAGATGCTCAGTTTCATTCATTAGTAACAGAACACAAATCTAAAACAATTTCATTTTTCACCTCATTTTTTGTAACAATTAAAAGATATTAAATGGAAGTGAAAGAATGGAAAAACATGCACTCCCAATACATTGTTGATGGAAATGTAAATTTGCACATTTTTGAAAGGTGATTTGATATTATCTATCAAAACTGCAGAACAGGGGCCGGCCCCGTGGCGTAGTGGTTAAGTGCACGCACTCCGCTGCTGGTGGCCTGGGGTTCGGATCCCAGGCGCAAACCAACGCACCGCTTGTCAGGCCATGCTGTGGCGGCGTCCCACATAACATGGAGGAAGATAGGTATGGATGTTAGCTCAGGGCCAGTCTTCCTCAGCAAAAAGAGGAGGATTGGCATGGATATTAGCTCAGGGCTGATCTTCCTCAAAAAAAAAAAATGCAAAACAGTATATTCTTTGACTCAGCAATTCCATATCTAGAACTATACCCAAGAGAAATATTCACTGAAGTGAGCAAACACATGTAAACGAAATTGGAAACACCTCACATGCCCATCAATAGGACACTGGTTAAACAAACCACATCAAGACCACAGAATATAACCATTAAAAAGAATACTGAAGACCTACAGATATGAAAATGAAAACATATTCATTACATATTGTTACAAATAAAATTATAAAACAGTATTTATAATATGATGCCATTTTTATTTCTAAATACAAAACAAAATTACACACCTATTTATACATTTATCTCTAAAGGCTTAGAAAAATTCGAAAGATGTTAGTAACTATATTTGGCAAATGTGATGTCTATGCTATTTAAATTTTTGCAATACATCTGTACTACTTTTTATTTTTGATTTGTTGTTTATTTAAAGAAAGCGTAAGAACAAATAATGGTTAAAAGCAGATTCTGAAGCCAATAACAGATCTGCATGTCTACCACCTACCAGCAATGTACCCTCTCTGTCTCAGTCTCCCTGTTTGTAAAATGAGGAGAAGATCAATACCAATACTCAAGATACCAATATACTAACAATAACAACAACTGCCATAGGGCTATGGTGAGCATCAATGAGTTAACAAATGGAAAACCTTAGAAAGATGCATGGCACAGAGTGAGAACTATATGAGATACATGCACTACTATTACTCTTGGGCAGCATCCTTAAAAGACACTAGGGCAGCCAGGCTGTCCCTCAAAAGCCCATTTAAATCCTAAGGTGACCAACAAAATTATCAACAGACAATTGTTACAGCAAATACCTTGGCCCTGGGTAACCAATTAACGACACTTTCTGTCTGTGTTACAACTGCCTGGCAGCCAGAAGACCCAGGATTCAGATTCTAGCTCGCCTCTTCTGTTGTCTTCAACTCTCTTATCTGTTCAAGGGTGGAAGGTGACTTAGATAATCACCAGAATTCTAATATCCTAATAAAATAATTTTACTATTCAAAATAATTACAGATCTTTATAGCTGCCTCAGAAATATACTGCCAGTCAGTAGATCCAGAGTCTGAAATACAATACTACACTAACATAAGGGCTTCATAAGATAAAAACTTCAATAACAGTCTCTCAGACACACTGCAACAAAAAGGGACTTCCTCTAACTGAATGAAAAACAATTACATTTCCTTCTAAGCATTCTGTGACTCATCCATTTCATCCATTTAAATGGTTTCCTCCCCCCAGTCCCACTCCCCCATGCCATAAATACAAATTAGTGATATTTGACTCTGGTGACCTTGACTCCATAGTTTCATAACTACATAGAGAACAAGCAACTTTTTCTCACCTGCTAAAAAGCCCTCAAATATACTCCACAGTGAAAATGCCTCACACACACACACACACCAAAAAAAAAAAACCACAAAACACTTACACGGAATGCTGCAAGAATGATTCTTGTCACTTTCTCTTTGACAGATTCTTGAAGGATATCGGACAGAACAGGAATGATATTATAACGCCGCAGGTGTTCACACATTTGAGGACTGAATGCCAGGAGCCATATTGAAAAAATCATTTGATACTGCAGTTGAAAGCCACACTTGTTACTCAAAACTCCCATTATGCTGAAAAGGAACACACATTAAGAAAACATTTAATATGATAGTGCAACAAGAAAGAAGAAATAACCGATTATTCTCTTTTTGCACTAATAGAACAAGTCTTTCTGAATTATGTCCTTAGTTTCTTTTCTGCCAGAAATAACAAGCAAGCTAGATCCCTACTCACAAAGGGCCATTTCCAGCACAGCTTCACTAAGTCTCTCTCCAAAAGTCATGGGACTTCGGCAAGCAGCAGCATTTGCTGCAGGGACGCAATGAGAAAGGGAACCAGATGTGCGATGAGGCAGAGGGAGTGGTAAGAGGAATGTCACAGACATTGAAGGGGCTAAAACGGGACTCAGTAACACAATGGATGTACACCTTGGTGAAGTCAGATGTTAAATCAAGATTTTGAGTCTGGATGACCAAGAGGATCATTTATAGCTTTAAAAATATTCAGAAGAGCCAGCCCTGGTGGCCTGGTGGTTAAGTTTAGCACGCTCTGCTTCAGCAGCCCGGGTTCAGTTCCTGGGCGCAGACCTATACCACTTGTCAGTGGCCATGCTGTGACAGCAGCTCACATACAAAATAGAGGAAGACTGGCAATAGACATTAGCTCAACGTGAATCTTCCTCAGCAAAAAAATATATATATATTTAGGAAACTCAGAGAAAAGAGCGGATGAGTCTGAAAAAAACCTATCATGAGTCTGACATAGCCAGTCACTGAATTTGGGAGTTAGAACCTCAGAAGTTTCTAGTTCAACCTCCCATTTTACTGATAAGAAACCTATATGCAAATGAAAGAGGTTACACCAAGGAAGAGCACTGAGGAAATTTCCTTGGGGAATGCCTACATTCAAACAACGCAAGACAGAAACCATCAGATAAGACCACTAAAAATGACCAGAGGGGTTAAGGGGGAGTCAAAATCTAGAGAACGTACAACACAAACAGTAAACCCTAATGCAAACCACAGACCTTAGTTATTAAGAATATATCAATATTAGTTCATTAATTGAAACAAACATACCACAGTAATGCAAGATGCTAATAATAGGGAAACTACGGGAGGGCAGGTATATACAGGAATTCTGCACTTCCAATTTTTCTGTAAACCTAAAACTGCTCTAAAAAATAAAAGTCTATTAATAAAAATAAATTTCTAAATCTAATTTTACAATCTACAACTACTAACTTAGTGGAAGGCTTATATTTGTGCCATTTCTCCATTTTTGTAATTTATATACAGTTATAAATTTGCTCAATTGCCCTTAATTTTCTCATGCATGAGTTCTCCCTTAAGCCTTTTCTAGTTTGGGTTGCTATGTAAGACTTGTTTTTATTTAATACTGATGTCATTATTTCAACAGCTGTAAAATCATGTAATTTTATACTACAAATACTTTAGTACCTGGTTTCCTTTTGCTCTCTGATTGTTCCAGTTACTAAGGTAAGCCTTCTGCACTTTGCTTTGTGATGCTGTGGCTGAGACTTGAAGCCACGTTTCTGCTTTACCAGCTGGCTCTGCCAATAGGAGATGCTAGAGGCTGGCTGCAAAGATGGAGGAAAAAGGGACTTTCTCCTGCTGGCTTCCTGTTCCTATGAGCATCACTCCAGCAACACTTCTTCAACCCAGCAGCAACCATTCTTTCCATGGCATTAGCTGAATTCATTTTGCAACAAGCTTCACTGCCACCCTCAGAGACACCAGGACCAGGTGTCTGGGTCCCTGACCTATGAGACTCTTCCTCTGAGCTCAAGGACACAAGCCCCAGATGAGCAGTACTCCCCACTCTAAGGTCTTTATTTCAGCTTCACGCAGCCCCTCCTTGAAGTATGTAATTTAGTAATTTTAGTAATTCCAACCTCTTACCTTTGCTCCCCAGCTTTAGGGTAGTACTGCACTTGCTACCTCTCTGACACTTGAGAGTCCTTTTATTTGTTTGTTTTCAGAAACCTAGTTAACAAATTTATACCTGGTTAAAAGCTCTTCCCATTAAATTATCTCTGTTAAAATAAAAATTTTCAAAAGACCAGAGGGGTTAAGGAGAACTCAGAGCCAATACACTGTTGCTGAAACCAAGATAGAAAGGTTTTGAAGGAAGAAGAGCAGTCAACATTGATGAACACTGTAGAGAAAAGTTTAAGACAGTTTAAAATTTGTCCACAATATACAGGATTCCATTGAAAAGATAAGTAAGTCTCCTATACTCAAATATTAACCACAAGAAATACCCTAACGAAACAAAATAAAGCTGCTGTTTACCAGAATAAGGAAGGGACTACCTCAGGGGCAAGAACCCCAACTCTGGATACAGTGGAGCATGAAGAGTGTGCTAAGGGGGTACAAAGAAGGCAATGGCCCAAGATAAACCTAAATATGGTAATTTAGCACATATTTGTTAAGGATCTACATGGCAGGTACAGTGTAAGGCATGGGGGATACAATGGTGGGCAAAAACAGACACTGTCCACGCTCGCGAGGAACTCAGAGTCTGGTGCAGTGGGAGGGAAGGATTTCCAGAGGAAGCGGCCCTTGAGCTGAGACCTCAAGAACGAGTGGGCATTAATTACCATTTAGGTCTCTGCTATCCCTCTCAAACTGGTGAGTTTACTGTTATTTTTAAAGTAACCGAAAAAGTTACTAAACGATTCTGTAGAATCCTAAATGCTACCCTTGTTAGGTATTTAATACTTTCCAACTAGATTGTAAACCTCTCAAAGGAAAGAATCATATGTTTCTTTGTATTCCCCATAATATATAGTACAACATTATGCACAGAGCTGAAAAAACACAAATAACTGTCAAATCCAGGATATTACAAAGAAGACTAAGGTCCACGAGGCCAAAACACAGTAGTCCCTCCCTTACCCATGGTTTTGCTTTCCAGTTTCAGTTAGCCATGGTTAATTGCAGTCCAAAAATATTAAATGGAAAATTCCAGAAACAAACAATTCAAAAGCTTTAAATTGTGCACCGTTCTGAGTAGTGTGATGAAATCTCATGCCATCCTGCTCCGTCCCACCCGGGAGGTGACTGATCCCTTCGTCCAGAGGATCTACGTTGTATACACTCCCCACCCATTAGTCACTGAGTAGCAGTCTAGGTTATCAGATTGACTGTTGGTATCTCAGTGCCTGTGTTCAAGTAACCGTTACTTTACCTAATAATGGCCCCAAAGTGCAAGAGTAGTGATGCTAGCAATTCGGATACGCCAAAGAGAAGCCATCAAGTGCTTTCTTTAAGTGAAAGGCGAAAGTTCTCCACTTAATAAAAAATCGTATACTGAAGTTGCTAAGATCTATGATAACTTTCATTATAGAATATTGTTGTAATTGTTCTATTTTATTATTAGTTATTATTGTTAATCTTTTACTGTGCCTAATTTATAAATTAAACTTTATCATAGGTATATATGCAGGAAAAAACATACTATATATAGAGTCTGGTACTATCTTCGGTTTTAGGTATCCACTGGGGGTCTTGGAATGTATTCCCCTCGGGTAAGTAACTATTTAGTGTTCTGTTTTGTTTTGTAATTAAGGTTTTTTTTTAAAAAATCAAGCCAGTGAAGAGAGTAGGGAGACAAAAGAGCTGGCTGTTTTCTGGCTGACTTGTACACTTTTAGTTAGCTCCTGCTCTTGAAACTCATGAGCACCTCGTACCTCATCATGCAACGTCACCCGATAATGTAATGTTTTTTTGTTGTTGTTTTTTTGTGAGGAAGATCAGCCTTGAGCTAACATCCAATGCCAATCCTCCTCTTTTTTGCTGAGGAAGATTGGCCCTGGGCTAACATCCATGCCCGTCTTCCTCTACTTTATATGGGACGCCGCCACAGCACGGCTTGACAAGCAGTGCATCAGTGCACGCCCGGGATCTGAACCTTTGAACCCCGGGCCACTGAAGCGCAGGGCGCACACTTAATGACTGTGCCACTGGGCCGGCCCCTGTAATATTGTGATGTTAAAAAAAAATACTTAACTGTTCACTTATATACTACTTTATACTTTCAAAATACTTTAAATATGGGGGTATAAATGTTCATAAACACCAGGTGAATTTGAGGAGGCAGTTATTCCAGCAAAAGCCCCTTTCTAGTTCCAGTATTTAAAAAACCAAGGGTAACCTTCAGACTTTCTAGTGAAGTCAACAATAAGCAAGACAGTGTAAAGTATATTTTTGGTCTTATAAAGGTGTATAAACATTCAAAAATAGTGTTGTGCCATTCATGTAACAGATTTTTTAACCAAAAAAGAAAGAAAACCATATAGATAAAAATGTACTGGGGTTTTAAAGGGGCCGGCCCAGTGGCGTGGTGGTTACATTCGAGAGTTCTGCTTCTGCGGCCCGGGGTTCGCTGCTTCGGATCCTGGGCACAGACCTATTCACCGCTCATCAAGCCATGTTGAGGCGGTGTCCCATATAGAAGAGCTACAAATCTACAACTATGATACACAACTATGTACTGGGGTTTGGGGAAGAAAAAAAAATATATACTGGGGTTTTAAAAACATCAGTTCTCTTCTACTCTCTTCAAATAGGCTATGCTTGAAAGTTTCTTCTCCCCGCATGATTCTTGCTTCTGATTTAAGGAGTACCAAAAAGGAAAAAAACAAAAAAAAAGAAAGAAAGAAAACTTCCAATCCTAAACAAAAGAAATGGAAATATAGAAAGTACATGTTTTATTTTTTAAAAAATGAAAAGATTAAATGACTTTTCTAAATTGCCATACTATGGCAAGTTAACATATTATACCTTTATTAATGTCTAGTCTCAATCTAAAGGTCTCTTTATCTGATTACTGCTAATCTCATTAGTGATCATTAGCACATTAAAATGTATACACTAAACATGGAATATTCTAGATTGCATTTATCCTTGCTCTTGTTGCTAAATTGAATAGTTAATATTGCTTACTGTCCTCCCAAATACTAAGTGCCAGTAACTAGAACAGTAGCATGTGGCTAGCCTCGGTATACCATTAGGGTCCGCTGGGCCAAATTTTAGTATTTGAGTTTATTTTTTGAGCAACTATAACCATTTGTAAAAATTGCTGTTTCATGACTTTTATTCTCTCTTACAGGTTTTCCAAAGAACAAAAAAAAAATCTTTTGTTTAATAGAATAAAATACAATTTATTTTGCAATTACCATACAGGTCTATTGGACCCATTTATGAACCTAAGATATTTTATGGGATCTTAGTGATTTTACGTTACCTATAATTTGAAGAATTACACTATTTCATCATCCTACATATTATCCCATCATTATTCATTCATTATTCCCAACTATGCTAAAAAAAAATTAGAGACTAAAATGACAAGAAAATTAGAGAATAATGGAATCTACTAGGAACATGACGTAATAGTGAAATAATTATTTTTTGTTATTGTATTGCCCAAAATATTGCATCATTTTTTAAGAAGGTAAAAAGACCAGAAACATCATCTTTGTAGTCTACCTTTTGGTTTCCGGGCAGAAGCGAGTTAACATCATAGTCCTGTGACTGCTATCCTTTGACAGGTCTGTTTGCAAAGCTGGCCCCTGGCTGGCTTCCGGGAGCTTGACCAGTAAACAGTTCCCTAAACTGATACAAAGCTTTTCCTAAATGATATGGATGGCTCACTGTACCTAAACTGTCTGCACAAACAATATGCTTATGTTTATGCTGAAAACCTGCGTTCCATCTGGAGTCAAATTTTGCCACATGCTAGGCAGAGGGTGCCTACCTTATAAACCTCCAATAAAAACTGTGGGTGCCGAGTCTCTAGTGGGTTTCCTGGGCAGAAACCTCATACAAATGTTGCTGCATTTTCATTGCTGGGGGAAGAGTGTGCTGTGTGACCCCCTCATGGGAGGGAGAGAGCGTAAAGAAGCCTCACGTGGATTCCTCCAGGCTCAGCCTTTGTGGTTGTTCCTCTTGATCCAGCTGTGTATCCCTCCTATGTCTCTGTAATCAACCTCAGCCTGAGAACAACTACATGCTGAGCCCCGAGTCCTTCTGCTGAGTCTCCCAGCACAGTGTGAACACAGCTGAGAATTCAGAACTTTTTATTTTCTACCCATAATGGCAATTATCTGAAGGTGTTTCACAATTACTAAATGAATCAAAGAAATTGAAAGCAAAGAGACAGACAGCATTCTATTCTGTAACAATGAGGGTAAAATTGGTAACACGTGAAATCTCAAACTGTGCGTTTTCAGATGACTATATCATAAACGCATTTTCTGAAACTCAAGAATCAATGAGTGAGCAATATATTTCTAAGGACAAAAAGGAAATACAGTGTTCTCAGCTACTTAGCCATTCCACATGCAAGACTTCAACACAATATTTTGCAACAAAAACGTGGACCATTCCATTTTGCTAAAAGGACATGTGATGGTTTTCTTTCATCTTTTACGTTGCTTGTGCACCAAAATTCACTTATTACAAAAAGGTCTGCTATGTAAAAATTCTTATTAAAATTTCTAATGGTTGTTTTTCACCATCTCTTTATTCTTAATTCTATTAATTATTCATAAAATGACTAAATATATATTTTACAAAGGGTCCAGATAGCAAATTGTAAAGACTATTCTTCCTAACATACTGAGAGTTAAATAAGTATAAATAGATTGAAATTTTGCATATTAAGATTACTAATTTATTGAGTCGATGGGTTATTGAGTAATTCATGACAGTTCAAATCCAATTCATAAGAACTCCCATTTGCAGAAGTAACCCACCCTAAGAAACTGCACACAAATACTAGCTGAGAAGATCTAGGATATTTCGTCCCTTTGGTAGGAATATCCCTACTCTGGAGATGGATGCATCAGCCTACTAGGATCTGATGACACAGCATCAAGATCGTTTAACCAACTCTTCTTGCTCTGAAGCCTTGCTCACCAAGCAACCTTCTGTGGACAAAGCAGCTTCCTGAATAGATTTTCCAACAAAGAAACAATGTCTTCATTAACCGAAAAGAGTATTTGGTTTAAAGACACTGAGATCTCTCATTATGAATAAATAAATTGGCTTTCTGGTAATAAAAGAGGATTTCGTTTGTTTGTTTTGGGGTTTGGGGGGTTGTCTGTATAAATATGTTTGTTAAACCTGAGAAGATAGATCCTGAAATTTTCTGGACCAGTAAATTAGGACCCCACAAAGAAGGGGCTAATTTTATAGCATTACAAAGAATGGTTTATATTCACTCTTTTCCGGATAAGACCTTTTCTTGTTGATTTTGCCTGCATTTACTACAAGATATTTTTATAATTGTTTTTCTATTCTGAGTATGTGGAATTTATTCTGTCAAGCATTACGTTTTTAGGGGTTCTTAAACTCTATATAATAGCACAGACGAAGCCAGGGAAGGGGGAAACATTCCATTTGGTAGTTATTGACTCCTATGAAGGTCAGCACGATCCACTGTGAGACATCAAAAAACATACTTCTTTTAGATAATTAAATGTATTAATTTCTCTGAAAATGTCAAGGAGAGATACGTTTAAATGTTTTCCACATTAAAGTAAAAGGGTACTCACCAGTTCACCCCATCTGCTTCCACCCAGGCGAAGCGGTACTCGTTGACCCGAAGCATCAGCTGCAGACACCCAGCAACACACTGCACATACTGGGAGCTCTACGCGAGAAGCAGCACAGGTTTTAAAGGTGGAAATCGCTGGAAGTCATGACATCGCGCGTATAAGAAGAGTCTGGATTTTTTGCACTGGAGTTTCTTATCATCAGAACATCCAAAGGTCCTTAATATTTTTTCGAAAGTCAATCCTCATTTTTTTCTTTCCTCTCTCTTAGAAATGAAGCTGATTTTCTCTGCCAAATTAAACCTACACAGTTCAAGACTACTTAACACACATAGGGAAATCAAGGAACAAAGTAATTACATAGAGAGAATACTTCTCTTCAGAATTATAGAAATATCAAAGAAGAACAATAAAATTAAAAAGAGAAAAGCGTATGCTTTGAGACAGGCCTATATTTGAATGATCTTGGGGAAGTTAGTGAACCTTTCCAATACTCAATTTCTTTGTCCTTAATGAGAATAACACCCCCAAGCACCCTGAAGCGATACTGTTAGGATTAAGTGAAATAACTCGTTTAGCATACAGCTAGACATTTTGCTAACTCAATAAATGGGAACTTAAAAGAAAACTACACAGCGTATAAAAAGTTCTAATTAAACACTTGAAAAAGACTGTGATTTTTAAAAAATATCAGTTCAATAGCACTGTCTTAGGGAAACTGTGGTTAAATCTGAAACTTGAAATAAGCAGGAATAATATCCCAAGGAGGTTGCAGGCTCCTCAACTTTAGCAAAGCTAGTAGCAACACCTGGCCTGGGCTCTTCTCTAAATATTTACCATGAGCCTTACATCTATAAGAAATGGAAAGACAAGAGGAAATTTCAGACTGTAGCCTTAAAGAACATGCAAATAAAAAAAGAAAGAAAGAAAAAAAGAAGAGAATCATGGATGTAATATAAATTCATAACACCTAATATACACGATGCTACTAAGCTCTACATTTTAATTCAAACAAAATTTCTTAAAACCTAACACTTCGAAGAAATTCCAGGCACTCAAATACAAAACACCATGATACACGTACATCTGGTGGAATAATCAAAAGTTATCAAGAAAAGGTTATCCTATATTTTACCTAGAAAGTAGTGAACATAGTTGCCCAAAAGCACAATATATCCAGTAACATAATTTACCTGAAAACTCAAAACATTGGCAGAAATTAATGACAAAAAAATAGTGAATTTCCAGCTCTAAAACAATCTTCCATAATGGGAAAAAAATGCGTATTTTTCCAACTAAGTCAGCAGATAATAATCTGAATTTTACGTGAGACGCTTTGGACATATTTATGATAAAATATCCAATCAGCACAGAACAGCATAAAACGAAGTCCTTCTCATCACCCCTCAGTACCACTCCTAAGGCACAACCACTATTAGTAGATTTCTGTGTTAACATTGCAGAGATTTTCTATGCATTATATGTCTTTTTAAAAAAAATACAAATAAGATTATACTATAACTTTCATTCGTAACTTTTTTTAATTTAATAAATCTTATACATAGAGATCTACTGCATTTTCAACAACTTAATTTAAATAAAGATTTTAAATCCATGGTGCTCTCAACTTTTAAGAATTATTCCTTAATTCAACAACATTTATTAGGTTGGTCATATTATCTGGTATGCAAAAGAGACTCCACTTTATTTTCAAACCTGGGGTACTTAGAGTCCAACCAAAGAGGAAGAAGCTCGTTTGTCCTTGCAGTACAGGGAACTGCTTGACAGCTAGCACCTTAAACTGCCTGCACTGTCAGAAACTATTCTCAGCTCTCAACTATTTCCCAAAAAGGTTATACAAATCTGGACTCAATATCATCAACAAATATTTATTGAGCGCCTACTATGTGCCAGACACGGTTCTTGCCGTGAGCATACAATCATGAACAAAACAGAGCTCAGTCCCTACTATCAGGGAGCTTAGTCTAATGGAAGAAGAGGAAAAGCATACACAAAGCAAGTAAATTATAGAGTATACCAGAGTCTGACAAGTTCAATGCTGTAAAAATAACTTAAGAAAGGGAAATAGGAAATGCAGAGAGGGAGACATAGGTGCTCTATCAAATAGGATCTTTGGGGAGGGCCTCACTGCTAAGGTGACAACTGACAAAACCCTGAGGAAGGAAACAAGTAAGCCATGCGGCAATGGAGGGGCAAGTGCTTGTGCTGCAGGACGGCAGATCGATTTAACAGATCAGATCATTCCAAAATACACAATAAGGTGCCCTGCACCTGCAAATACTACTCTCTTTCCCACGGCTGCTCTCTGCCACGTGACTCCCCCTCCCAATAGTCTTCAATGACTTCCCAGGGCCAACAAGAATTTTTAAATCCTAAGTGATCTCAAAGGCCCTGCATGCTCTGGGCCTGCTCATCTCATCTCTCCACTCTCCCCATGCCTGCATTCCTGCCTCTGCCCTGGTTCTCCACACACACTTCCCTCTACCTGAGGCACAGGCCACATCCCTCCGCTTCCTCAGGAAAGCCTGAACAAACTTGACCCCAGATGAGACCCTCCCCTTGTATACTCGCAGAGGACCTGTGCTTCTCTCTTACAAGCGTTGCCAAAAGTCTACTAAGATAATGGAAGTGTGTAATAACTTGTGGTAACGCTGTCCTCCCCCAACACGATGCAGCCCTGTGTGGGCAGGAGTCCTGCCGACCTTGGTCAGTGTAATGCTTTCAGCACCAGGCACTGTAGCTAGTAGGCACTCAGTAAATATTTCTTCAATGAATGAACAAAAAGGAAATACAAACAAACTTCATATCTTACACTAATTCCAAATGAATGAGGCTCCAGTAGATATGGTTCAATAATTAAAAGTTTGACCAAAATTTTTATACTAATAATACTCAATACTGCAGACATATATACAACATAGCACTATTATCTTATTTCTTTTTGAAGCCAAAACTAAATCTGTTTGGTAATTATGGATCTTACATAACTGTCTAGCATTTGTTTTAAATTTAAGTCATCTCAATTTGAGAACTAATACAAATTGCTAATCAATTTTGGCTGCACCTTATGTCATCCTATTTTACTAGAAAATATTCATGGTAAAAGAACTCATTTAGTCAGATAATAGTTTCCATTTAAATTGCTAAATTTATTTATCTAATGACAAAAAACTACCTATATTTGGACTGACAACAAAAATCTATACACACAAAAAAATGTTTTAGATACTCATTGTATTGTTTCCTGAATACTACTCGTTTAAATGTCATTTAACCGTAGTTCTTCTTTGATGTAAAGTTTTTCTATTTTTTCAATAATAAAAATGGATCTTTTAGATGAGGAACCCAAGGCTTAAAAAGGTGATATAATTTGTTGAAATTAAAATAGTGAGCTCATCTTGGATAGGCACCGGGAGTCCACTCTCTTCATGCTGAGCTCGAGTCTTTGTGTGCCCCCAGACATCCTGGGCTGAGAATCAGCCACAACACGAACTCTCACTGCAACAAACCTCAATGGTAGAGGACAACTATCTTTATGTCTCAACACATTTAAGAGAATATCATTTAGATAAATTTTCCAATGTTGCTGAAAATGCAAACTCTCCAACATTATGGTGGAATAATCAGATCACAGGGAAAATAGCAATGGATAGAATTCACTTTCCTGGTGAATATGGTCTCAGAGATCCATATTCTGCAGAATTACCAAGTAATTCAAGAACTGAGGAATTATAAAGTCGACAACAAACGATAAGCATAATAAGTCAGTGATATTGCACCAAAGTAAAACTAATGTTATAAAAATGTTTACAGACAAATTTTCAATATTTATCTCCATAATGCTGGAATTTAAGTACAAACTAAATGAGAAAGAGTAAAGAATATTCACCTAAATTTTGGAATCATGGGCACTTGAAAAAACAAGTTTGCACTGCAATTAAAAGCATCTGTCCCATGGCCAGTGAAAATGCACAGTACACAAGTATCAGGGAAGCACAAAGTTGAGCTTTTCAAATACATAATTGACTAAAATAAATTCCAGAAGCCAGTTTTACATGAAATGGAGGACTGGTGATTAGTAGTCCCAAAAGCATTTAAAGTTTCATGATTATCAGATGAATTTTTTCTTGTAGAACTAAAAAGTGAGTGTGCACGCATGTATGTGTGATTTTTGCTTCTATCATAGACGTTCACTTTAAAAATAACAGGACGATATCAAGTTATCATTAGAGAACTGGAACAACTGGAATTGTCATACTTTACTGATGGATATATAAATTGGATTAGAAAACTGACTGGCAATATCTAATAAAACTAAATTTACATATACCCTATAACCCAGCAATTCCATTCTAGAATTAAGTGCTCCGGACATAACGGATTACATCTAGCAAAAGACATGTACAAAAATGTTCACAGCAAGATTATTCACAATAGCCAAAAACTACAAGTAACCCAAATATCCACCAATAAGAGAATGGATAAAATTCATTTAATAGATTACTACATAGCAATAAAAAGAATGAACTACTGCTAAATGCGATATGAATGAATCTCATTGACAATACTGTGCAAGAGAATTCAGACACAAAAGAGTTCATACTGTATATGATTCCACTTACCTGGAGTTCAAGATCAGGCAAAACTAGTCTTTGGTAATAGATGTCATTAATGGTGGAAGGTGAGGTGAAGGAAAGTACTGAGTAGGAGGACACATGACCACAAATTCATTCAGCTGAACATTTAAAATCTGTGCATTTTACTTTATGTAAGTTATGACATAAAAAGAAAAAAAAGACTGAAGAAAGAAAAGGAGGAAAGGAAGGAGAGAGGTTTTTCCAATCAGAAGTTTTGCCAAATTATCTTTGGCAAATCACTTAAACTCTTCAAAACTTTCTCATCAATAAAGGAAAATACCAGCCCCACCACATTAAAAAAGAAAAAAAAAAAAAAACGGTACTCTAAACTCCAATCATAAAGCATAAACAATTGTAAGGTATACTATTACTATTATTATTATCTCATTTTCAGGAACTGAAATAAATATGGCCCAAGAACTCTCTTGAAGTGGGCTTATTAAAAGAGATCCTCTAGTCAATACTCATAAAAATACCTAGATTAAATTAATACCTAAATTAACCTAAGATAATTTAGTCTTAGACTGAAGTCTTACCAAAAAAGTAATTTTACTATTAATTTACAAATTTATAAATCTCCTTCCAGTATTCCTTTCAATCTAATTTGCTTAGTCATATAATTCAATTACATGACTACTGGGAGTCTTTATTACAGAGGAACATTATTGCGGACTTGAGAAAATAAGATTTAGTTTATAAATTATTGCTTTGTATACAACTTCCAAGAACACATCTAATGCATAATATTAGGTTACCTTATTATTGTTATCAGTGCTATCCTTTGAAAATGATATGTAAAAGAAAGTCTTGTACTGAAATTTCTTATCATTTAATTTTCCTTTGCATTGCCAGAATATACCTTCAGGCAATCCTTCCAAAAATCTCATGGGAAAAACAAAACTCATAGATTCTTATCTTTCCTCCTTCTCTTAATATTCATTCTGTGCATATATTTTTTTAATGATCCCCAATGTTTAAAATGTATTAATTTTGTGATAAAAAGATAAAAGGCAATTGAAGAATGAAAATCATCCAAGAATTGCTTCAGGTAAATAACAATGCTCTTGAAACTTGCACAAAGACACGTAATTGACTGAATTACTTTGGGTCCTCACAGACTTTCCAACTCAGCAGCTACAGCAGACTACATTTAAATAGCAGGCCTGAACTATATAAATTACTGACTCAGCCCAGTCATTTCTGCTACTTGAGCAGCACTTTTGATGTACTTATCGGCAAAGTAGTAAAGCACTAAATCATTAAAGTACTCCACCTCTTCTAGAAGACTGAAAAGTGCCACATAACCACAGCACTAAATTAAAAACAAAGCCAAAGCAGTAAAACTAACCTCATATTAACAAGGATATTAGAACCGCCACAGAAAATAATTTACAGAATTTGACAAAAAGCCAAAAAAAAAGTTAAGTTTTTTCCTTTCATTCTAAACTGCTAAAACATGGATGAATCCTGAAAACATTACGCTAAGTGAAAGAAGCCAGTCATAGATAAGTATGTATTATATGATTCATTCACACAAAACGGCCATAAGAGGCAAATCCAGAGACAGAAAGTAGATTAGTGGTTGCCAGAGGCTGGGAACAGGGAGCAGGGATGGGGAATGACTGTTAATGTGTAGAGGGTTTCTTTTTGAGGTGTTAAAAATGTTATGAAATTAGATTATGGTAATGGTTGCAGCTCTGTAAATATACTAAAATCTACTGAACTGCAAATGGATGGATTTTATGATATGTGAAATGTATTTTGATAAAGCTTTAAAAAAAAATTGAAAATTTACTTCCTCACTTGCACTTGCCACACTTTCAAGTGCTCAAAAGCCACATGTGGCTAGTGGACACCATAATGGACAGTGCAGAAATACAGAACATTTCCATCATCATGGAAAGCTCCACTGGACAGAACCGCTCCAGAACATTAAAAGGCAAGATAAAATAAGCAATAGGAGAGCCTAGCAACTTAATCAAGTTACTTATTGTCAGTGTAACAATGTTCATCTAGCAATAACTAACGCTAGACTGGATCTACAACAAAAATAACCAGAGAACAGGCCACAGTCAAATGCAGGAGCTAGGAGTCACCTTGTTCCCCTACACACATGTATAAATGAAGCTGGGCAGAGGAAAAAGAAAACAAAGAAACAAACAAAAAATTCCCAGATTTTTTCTAAATCCTCCAAAGTTTGTGAGAGATCACAGTATTCGTTTTTGTCAGGGCATCAGCACAAAAATCAACTTCCAAGGCAGTGTGGCTTCCTCAGAAGAACAGAAGATTGATAATTCACATTCAAGAGCCAATAAAGAAATGAACAGACAGTTTAAGATAAGTATATATAATTTGATGTCGTTTATTATTTTCACATTTAGGCAAAGACAACACAATGCATTTTAAGGAAATTCCATTTGTGTAATGTCATTTAAATAAAAATGTTTGTAATGATCCACTCGTAACTTATTATGATGTTCCCATGGCCATTTTAAAAG
Organism: Ceratotherium simum simum; assembly: GCF_057802395.1. Taxonomy (NCBI): domain Eukaryota; kingdom Metazoa; phylum Chordata; class Mammalia; order Perissodactyla; family Rhinocerotidae; genus Ceratotherium; species Ceratotherium simum. Next base: position 31,078,076 of record NC_141930.1, on the reverse strand, counting down.
TTAAGACTGTTGGATCATGTTTATTTCTCATTTTGCAGTGTAAAACTTTTGTTTTATACTGACATCAAGTGGCAATACCATGTAACGCAGTTTACCAAACTGCTTTTCTAAGCTCTCTGCAAACCTAAAGGGATTTTAAGATATAATATCAGTATTTTTAAAAGTCTGAGTAGGCTATGCACTTGGGGAATGCCTAAAGATTCCATTCCAGTTTAGCTGCCTCAAAAGTAATTCTCTTAGTAAGCAACTCGTTTCTTTGAGGTTTTTGCCACTCATTAGCTGTATGACCTCAGGCAAGCTGGCGTGCCTTTCTGCTCAGCCTCACTGCTCTTATTGCTAAAACAAGGCTTATAGTAGGACCAACGTCAAAGAGGGAATGTGAATATTCAAGCAGATATAAATGTAAAATGAGTAAAACAGTGCCAGGCACAGGGTAAGTGCTCAATAAATATGAGTCACCAATTCAGATTCCCCTATTAAAATACAAGTGTCAGAGGAAAGGCTAACAATCCTACTCTCAACTTACTGAAGTCTGCTTTCCAAGTTGTCAGCCATCTGAAAAAGTAAGAACCTTCAGGAAGAGACAGAGAGTACGTTCAGGTTTCAAGAGCATTAAAGGGAATAAGACTGGAAATCAAAGGTCATCCTTCTGTCACTCACAATTACCCCTGATGCTCATTCTGTTTTGAATGTGTGTGTATGAGTCTACCAGATAAACCACTTGGACTAACACACTGCCAATTTAATTAATCAGTTTTGTTTTTCCAATACACTGGACAGAAAAGGGCAGAATAAGAATGTCATATCACCAGAGCTTGCACCTCATTATGTAAGCTTTAATAAACAACCACTTAACTAAGTTTATAAGACATATGAGTCTGAAAGTACCTTTTAAAAAATCTACCAATAAGTCTAATATATGAACTAAACAATGTTTCAAAATTTCAAACTGGTAGAAATTCAAGTCATATAAAATAAAGATTCCCAATTTAAACATCTGCTTATGGCTGAATATCTAGACCCCTAACCCACCACCTCCTTCCCCTACCCGGTCCCAAGACTGCTCATGTAGTTCTACACCTTGTTCTGATTCCATTTCAGAAGGCCAATGGCTATTTTCTGGCCTAACACACTGTTTGTCAAGTCGTTCAACCCATGCCCCAAGAGAAGCCCCCCTCTTGGCTTTGAAAATGACCTCTCCTGCCATCTAGTCTCAGAGCATACATACAGGTATGTTCCACACAGATTACAGAAGTATCAGTAACTAATATGGACACTGAATGGCTTCTACAGAGCTTCATTTAGGTCTTTTATAGGCAGGTTGTAGACATTATCCTCTAAATATGCTTTCCAGTTTCCCAGAGATATTTCCAATAAATGAAGCTAGATGCACCTCACCCACATTTCTTTTTTTCCCCCTATCTTTCTCTCAACTGGCTTCAATCATGCCAACCCTTACTTGTCTAAACTTACTGCCAGTTCTTGAGCTATTTAACAAAGTTAAACCATTCCCAAATGGGCAAGATAACTCTAAGCAAGAAACCTGGAGCGACATGATTAGTTTTAACCTTTAACCTTTTAGCTCTACAAAAACGTGGTGAGAAACTGACCAAAAAGGGGTGGGGGGGTGTGGTTTCTGGCCACTACGTAGCCCCATATAAAGCCTTGAGCAACACAGCGCAAGCAATGAGTTTTAGTGCCATCAAGTAACTAAACTGTTTTCAACCGCCTGACACAGTGTTTGCGTATCTGTTAGACAGTTTATCAGGCAACTGAAGCTCAGAGAGCAACTTTATGATCATTTGCTCCAGTTGTACACCTAAATTCAGACTCTTGCTTTGATTCTCAGGTCTGAGATCAAGTGGCCTGAAAAGAAGAGCAACAGGGAAGAGTAAGGCTCATATCCGCCAACAGAAAAAGTGATCAGTACAGACCATAATGATTCATAAATAGTTTATACAAGACCGTTAACCTCACTGGAGGTGATATCAAACCCATGGATTTACACTTGGGGAACCAGTAAGCATCTTCAAAATTTTAAATGTCTATTACTCAAAATAACATATGCAGGGTGTTAGGAGGCCAGTGAATTAAGAAGGAATGTACTTACATCAGTTGAAGAGACTGTTCCTGTTTCAACAGCGACACCGCTACCACGTAGTTTCTATTACAAAATAAATAACTTATTACTTAGTTTTGTTTTTAACTTTATCCTAATTTATCAGTGTATGAAAGGGAGCTAAGCAAATTTTATAATTTTTTTCCTAATCCTACTTAATGGAATATCATCAACTAATAAAAAGCATAGGGATGATATGAAATATTCTAAATATCATTACACTCTCCCAGATATTACCTTAATAAATTATTTAAAATGGAACAATAATAAACTGAATACTAAGCTCCAGCTAAATTTCATAAGTGAAGCTGGTGCAAACATCCGAGTCTCAGGATTTACTTACTGCATTATTTCTCCAGTAAGATGACCGTCTTAAGCTGAACTATCTACACTATGTTCTGCACCAAAGCTTTCGAAATAGGTGCCTGATGACGGGAAGATACTACATGGAACTTAAAATCTGGTTATCCACAACAATGCTAACAAGTTATAACGACAATCAAAACCTCACGTTATATAGAAATGACCAAAGAAAATTTAAGGTAGAAAGTCAGAGGCTGAATACGCAAAAGCGATTATGAATTTCTGAAAGGAAATTTTTATTTTGTTTTTTCAATAACTATTATCTACTAAGTGTCAGGCACGAGCCCCATAACCCAAGTACAATGCTTTAACTATCAAAAAAGGCTCCTAAATGTCACTCTAAGTCAAAGAACAAAATATTCAAACTTGCAACTAATTTGGACTTTTGAAAGTTTATTTCTATTAGGATCATGAAACTGTGGTCCTTTTTCTGAGAGAGAAACCCTTATGACAGAGAAAAGGAGACCTTCCAGATATAGTGCTACCACATGACATTTAAGCAAAGTAGCAAATAAAATCCCAAATAATCCTAGGTTTCATTCTTTAACAAGAAGTCTGTAATTTTAATCCTGATAGAAGGCTGTGGAAGAAGCATCTGCCCACAGCTAGACAGATAGTGCAATCCAGAGCCTAGCAGAAGCAGTGAGCAGACTCAGAAGCAAAGCCAGACTGCCTTAGAAGAGAAATTCTGTGGCAGAAGGCCTTGTGAAGCAGAAATGCCATACCATAACTAAACAAAGCCAAAGACTCAGTGATCCAAAAGTGCACTAGAAAGATATAGAAAAGGTCTTTAAGAGCATTTGTCTAATACCAAGAAGCTCAATTCTAATGAAAACTGTTCTAGACCCTGAAATATTTGCTTCCACTACTGATGACAGAAATATTTCCCCCAATTGCTGGACGAGGTTACAACCATAGTCAATCACTCCAAAAGCAACAAATCACCTGTGAGGTACAACATAAAAGTTACTCCTATGAGGAAAAGTTTAACATGGAACAACCCAAAATGTTAGTGGCAAACTAAAGGTACACTATCTTTCCTACCAATTTTCATTATATGAAGCCAGCTACAATAAAGCCTCATTACCACTATACCACAAAGCTAACGCTAAAGCAGAACCGAGGAAGAACTCATTTCAAAACAGAAAACAAAAGGGGATGTTACCTATTTAACTAAGCATCTGATCCCAAATGGTATACATTTAGAAATTTAAAATCTCATCTTCACCCACCTATTTTTCATGTTCTAAATATTTTTTTTAAATACCTCACAAACAGTAAAATATGCAAATTTGTGGCTCTAGTAAAAATACTTTTAAAAACTAAGCCAAAAAGTGTTAAAATTTATGCTATTGACATAAAAAATACTTAAATTTTGTTCCAGACACACTAAAATATTCTTATCCAAATATAAAAGGCAATTTAGACTCCCCCCCACAAAGGCAGGCAATGATAAGACAAAAAATAAATCTAAGTAAAATGTCATGGTGCCTCTCTTATGCTTCAAATTAAAATCTACTAACATAATAAAGTCATCTGAAATCTAAATTACAACTTTCCAAAAATGTATTTCAAGCAGACATTTATTTGTAAGCTAACACTGATAACACAGTAACTACCAATATTACTTCTCCTGGTCTCATTCCTCCATGTCACCCATCCCCACAACAAAATCTCATTCTCTTCTACCTTTTCTTCCCCAGAATGCTCCTCCCCCACGCACCTTCATTTCACTCCTTTTCCGAAGATCATTCCCACCAAGTCTCCCCCTTAACCTAATACTTAGTCACTGGAAGCCTAAAAGAAAGAAACACTCCACTGAACCATCAGAAGTGTCCTGTCTTTTGCCATGTTCTAGGGAACGATGAAGACAAAAACAGAAAACTTGCCATCTTTCCAACCATTAAACCAGCAAGCTCTTTTCCTTCATGGAGAAGTAGAGCTAGAGAGGCCTGAAAGTGACCGAGACAACTATTAAGCAGGCTTCATATTTAACCTTAAGCCTAAATGTTCAATCCCACAATGATACAGTGAAATCCTAAGGAGCCACTACATGACAGTCACCTCACAGCTGGACTCACAGCTCCAGGCCTATCCAGGTGCGCCTAGAAGCCTGGTACAGACTGTTGGCCACAATTAGGATAAGCGGCTTGACTAATGATCTATAATGTGCTGTTTGCAGTTTGAAACTCCTCTGAGGGCACCCAGAGCCAATATGTTTACTGGTGTAAGTGGTTAGACAGCTTAGTTTGGTTATGTGACCAGAAGGGCATAAAAGATCCCACTAGAAACTTCTGGAGCTCCCAAAACCAAAATTTCTTGCACAAATCTTGGTGGTTCAGAGTGCCAAGGCAGACGTGGGAGCTGCACTGGGAAGTCTCTGAGCTCTGAAGCTTGCCTGCACTCTCTAACCTGCTGCACTGTTCCTGTTCCTTTCTCACAAGGCCTATGTGAGTCTGCTCTTTGGAGCGGTGTGGTTCCTTTCAGTTCTCCAACCTGTGTGATCTTGGCAGCCACCTGGAAGGAAGACACTCCCTGCCCACTGAAAAGCATGATTGGAAAATCCCAAGTGGCAGAAAGACAGAAAGGTTTGAGTCGAAGCCAGCCAAAGAGAGAAAAAGTGAAGCATACTAAGAGTAGTCTGGTTACTTATCAAGTTCAAAATGGCATTACTTTAATATAACTTTTTTTCTAATTTCACATAATTACCATAAATAGCTTAAGAGAACATGGCTGTTATACTCCTTTCAAAGATACTAAAAGAAATGTCTTTTACCTGTGAACTCAGCTGAGTTTTTATCCAATTGAAATAGTAATTTAAGTCACTGCCTTCCATCAATTCTTTTCCCCAAGCTGCTAACTTGGCAATAATTCTTGCTGCCTGAAAAATAAGAAAGACACCTGAATACCATATTGATTCCAAAAATCACATCACATACCTTAAAAGCCAAGACTCGTAACCATTTTACTACACGATTTTTTAACACTCAACTCCTCCAAAAATAATAGTTTGTATTTCATTTTTAAAGATATATTTTGAATACAGTCAAAATGTATTTTTAAATATTTCCATTAAAGTGAACCAAAATTAGTTGTGTTTTAAGAATTTCATGACATTCCCTGTATTATTCTGAGTTTCAAAAGTAAGATTGGGATTCACTATAAGACCAGCAAAAAACATAAGAATCCAAAAATCTTTCTTAGAGGCAGACTTTCACTTGCCAGAGTTCTGAGCAATCTCTAAATAAACTGCCAGCCACTACCTCGCTCATTCCAAGCCTCTTGTGAGTTCTCACACTTAAAAATCTGTATCTTGGTATAAAATATATCTTGGGTATTAAATAGCCATCTTTCTCAATATAGATACCCTTTTCTCCTCATTCAAAGATTTCTCAATTTTCTTCAAGCTATAAAACTAACATGAATTTTTTTTATTAAATAGGCAGTATAAGTATACATATATCAAATCATCACATTGTACACTTTAAATATCTTAGAATTTTATTTGTCAATTATACCTAATAAGTCTGGAAACATATATATACACACACAAAAAAATAGGCAGTATAAAATACTTCTGCACATACACACCCAATTTAATAAATATTCTTTCAGTACTTTCTGAAAGCAAGTCAGTGTTTCAAAACTCCAATTATTCAGCAATAATTAATCCGAGTAGAGGACGGAAGGCTGAGGTTAGCTAACCCCAAAATAATTCCTGTGCTGGTGGACCAATGTTTGTTCTTATACTTGGATACAGCTGAGCCAGGTGACAGAGGCACGCTTTCGAGGTCAGTATGTCAGGCACCCAAGTGTCATGGCATATTTGGAATTCTACACCACGGAGGGCTAAGAGAAGCACCATGACTCATTCACTGAGTTGTGACGTGTACGTTTTCTGTGCCTTTCTAAGTAAGTTTACAGATACATTATGCAGTTTAAACTGATCTAACCTCCACAAGATAGACAAATGACTTGAAAGGATTCCTATAAGGAAACCAGGGACTGAAAATACTATCAGCAGTGTAAGCACAGGCAAACTGGAACAGACACAGGAACAAGAGACTTGACGTTTCCACTCCCAGCATAAGCTCTTCATCAGCCATGGTAAACCAATGACGATCTGACCCTCAAAATTTGAAAGATTAACCAAAAGTAACTGAAATCATAAGGAAATTAAAACATGGATTTGGCTACACAATTAATAACGAGGAGGCTTACCCTAAATGCATATTTGGTCTTTAATATATTTGTCAGTTTTATTATAAAACCATCAAAATTAGGAAGATATCTAAACCATGTATTCAGACAGTGAAAACAAGCCTCTCCTATTTGAAAGAAGAAAATATATTACTGGTTTTTAAAAGAGTATTCCCATTAATATAGTTTATTTTATGAGCTCTTTTTAATTTCTCTTTTTATAAATGTTTTATAATATATACAATATGTGAATACACTAGTACATAAATGAATATAGATATATATGGGAGAGAGAGAAAGAACACTCATGCTCAAAAATATTTCACTAACAGTGGTTCCTGATTTGAAAAATTTAAAGACATCTACTGAAATGAGCAGCCTCAGGAGCTCCCTCCATGCAGCCCACTCCACGTTGGGAACAGAAAAGGCTTGCACAAAGATTTATTGTCTCAACCGTCCTCTCAGACCGTCTCCATACTCCAAAAAAGATTGTTCAGTGCTAAGGCTTCCAAAGATAGCCTGTCAGGCTAAGCCTAAAACAGGAGTGTATTTAAGATATTAAAAAGCAATTAATTATTTAATTAAAATAAAAATTAAATAAAGTAGTGACTTCAAAGCAATATTTAATTTCTATAGTAAAACGTGGTTAGTTCCTGTCACAGACAATCTAAAGCTGTTTGCAGTGTGAATTTACCAAAGGCTTTTATGCTAATGAACTCACCAAATACTCTACAAAACCTGAACTGTATCAGAGCAACCCTACCTCCTTTGACTTCTCAATATCTCCATATTACTAAACACCAAAAAAGGAAACACTGCTTTGAAAAGTTAAGGTCACAGCAGTTACTCCTCTGGGAAACGGGAGGTTATCAAGTCATAAATGGCTTAGGTGTGTTTCTTCCCTAAATCAGAAATTTGTTCAATTCAAAATTTACCATATGAACAGTAAAGAGATCCTGGCGATTCAACATTGGCAGAAAGTAGGACCAGGCAGTGTTCTTGCTACGTTTAGCATAGTCAAAGAAAATGCTAACACGCTGGTGATTTTCCTGGGGGGAAAAAAAAAAAGAAATATCACTAATCAGAATGCATTTTCCTAAAAAATGTAACAATTGTGCACTGCTTCTCAACCTTTCATTTTATGTCCCATCACTCAGTGTGTTTTCTTTTTCCAGTGTGTATGAGATTTGTCTCCCTGCTATTATCACCATGGGAGAGAGCGTGGGGATGGGGGCGGGGAGAGATATTTTAAAAATAAAATCACCTTTAATGATTATGATTGCTTTAAATCAAGTGAACCAAGATAACAGACCCCAGCCCTGCAAGACGTAGCACTCTAAGTTACACTTCTTCTCAGCGTGCACAAAATCAGGAGGGGCAAAAAGATCACACATTAGCTCTGGATGGAAGGATCAGCAGGAAGCACCTCAAGCTACTTACAAGCAGGCAAAGGAAAGAGGAAATTAGAGAAATTTCAAATGTTCAAGGTTACTCCTAGCATAATATGATAGAAAAATCAAGGCAGATAAAGACAGCATAAAACAGCATATCACACTAGCAGGTGAATATAGGATTTGAGGAACAATTAATTCTTAGTTCAAATCATGCAAGCTCTACCTCTCACCTAAATTTTCTCTGCATATCACTGGCTGAAATCCACTTTCTGGTTCACTAAGTGAATATGGTTGCTAAGCAATATTCGGTAAAAGCACAACCACATAAACAATAATTTTAATTTTCAGGTCAACATTTAATTCTTTTTAAATACACTGGTTTTAATTTTGGTCTATGCTAACAGTTACCTATTTGAAGAACAGCCTACCATCTCCTTACATAATGAATCACTATAGTTTAGAATAACAATTGAAGCAGTTGTGATAATAACTTTAGCCAAGGACTCAAAATTCAGGTAAGTCATCATTAACTCCACTAGTGGATTATTTCCAAAATTAAAATTGTTATTCTCATTGTACCCATAAATGAACAAAGTACCCTACATACAGAAAGAGCAGAAACCACTTTATATGTTTTAAATAAATTTAAAACCCACCTTCCTCAACTAGTCTTTCGTGGTTTCAATTCCTGCTTAAAAACAAACCTCCAGCCATTATTGTCCCAGGCACCCAGTTTATAAACCTTTAAGAGAATATGGATAAAGCCCTTCTTCTCAGAGCACATATTTCGTATAAAAAAGAGGGGGAAATAAGAAAATACACACGTACCTGCCTATTTTTGCAAAATGAAAAACGGGAATAATAAATCAGAAATCTATGATATTGATTACCCATAAGAGGTAGGTGGGAATGGGGTACCAGGGACGGGGTGGGGGTTGGTGACATTTCTCTGAGTACACCTTTCTGTATAGTTTTGACTTCTGGAAGCATGTTAATCTTTTACATAATCAAAAATAATAAAAAAAATCAACAAAGATGAGAAAAAAACTAAAGTAGAATACATACAAAACAAAGGAATCTAACAGTATTTCAAGAAAAATAACTTAAGCACTCCGAGAGAAACACGAACACGATCCTCTGACCACCTCCCTTCAGATTAAGACCAAGTGCTGCAAATGAACACTGAGCTCCAGGGCAAGGGCTTGTTTTCACGGCTGTAGGGTCAGCAATTCTGACACTACTTTCTTTCTATCACAGGGTAGAACAAACAAGTAAATAGACGGAGGATAAGAGGAGCTCACAATCTCACTGTCACAAGAGAGTTACAAATATGGAAAGGGGAGGCCAGAATGAACTCTGTGGTGCTGAGATGAAATGACAGTAGAGGGAGTGTGAACTCAGGGTTTTTAATTTATAGATATATGGATGTGTACAAAAATTGAGGATATTTGTGTGCATGTGTGTGCTGACATATAAATAAAACCAAGATCTGCATGCCAACTCATAGCCTCCTTTTTCTAGGTGCAGTCCTATATAATTACCAAGATAACCAAGGCAAACTGCAACATTCTCCATTTTTCTTACCTTTACTTTTTTAAAGGAAAAAGTACTGAGAGAGACCAAGGTCATTCTCAGACACGCTGCATCAGCCCAGGCTGGATATTATCTTTACTCACATTATAAAATCACTACATTCCTGTAAATGACATGAATGGCCCCTAAGTAGACAGCACCATTCTTCCTAACCTTTGTATCCTCACTAATAATTAGCACAGTGTTTGGCACATAGAAGGCCATCAATAAATCTTTTTCCTTGTAAACCGACAACGCCCCCTAAGCAGCCAGACTGACACTTTTCTTCAAGTCTCCTGAGACATGCAGACAGACAGTGTAAATAGCAGCCAGATGGCCTGTTTCAACAAGAACTGCTGTATATACCAACAATCTAAACCTAGATTACACTCCGGTGTAAAATAAAAAATTGTGAATAAAGGAGGCCCTTCTGCGTTTAGGGACAGTAAATAGAAACTTTATACAAGTAGAAAAGTCTCAGATGATAAGAAAAACGTTCTCCAAACAGACAACACCTTTGAGGGCAAGCACCTTGCCTACATTCAGCACTGAATCCCCAGTGCCTGGCACTGGCCTGGAACATGGAGGCACTGAAATCTGCTGAACGACTGAAAGAGGAGCCATGTCATCCATCAGTACGCAGGGCATCCAGAAAGCCCAAGTGCTTCACTAAACACTGCTGGTGCTCAACAAAGAATTCTGAGGTATTGTGGAAAAAAATACATATTGATTACTTGACACACTGAAAAACAACAAAAATAGCCTCTGTGTGGACATTCTCATTTTTATCACCATTAGCAAATTCCAACTCACATAATGAAGAAAAATATATTATTACACTCTAGAAGAGAACCAACACTATTAAGCGAAACCTTACAAAAATGTTGTTACTGTGCAGTACACAAAAAGATGAAGTCACCAAATGTATTAAGTGAAGAATAAACCTACCTGCAACATATCATCAACCATAGTTAGTATGTACTGAACTGTCTGTTCTTTGGAGATATGAGTCATCAGATTTATAAATGTTTTAGCACACTAGAAAAAAATGAAATTAATGTTAATTATTGTTTTCAACTGCAAATACAACATTTTAATGGAATTTCAGTAAAATATTATTTCTCTTACATAAATCAGGATACAAATGCTATTAACTAACAGATTTCAATTACAGAAAATGTATACCTTTTACAAATATTGTGATGAAATACGGGAGGACCATACTATGGCTTGCGTCAGATATTTGATCATTTCTAGTGATAAATTTCAAAATGTTTACTAATTCTAAATAGATAGACCTAGCCACTATCAGCTCTTGAGTACCCATGATAACATAAAGATTAAGTTATGCAGACAATCAAAAATTATCATTGGCTTTGAATTTTTTTCCTGCATTTACTGGGAAGCAGAACACTAGGGTGAGACCACTGGGGCCTGGAACCCGAAGGCTTTGCTCTGTCTCCATCTCACAACTTATCAACTATGCGACAGCCACTCTGGGATTCGACCAAAGTTGGAGCCAACAATGTTTCCTCCCAAACCTCCCAGGATTGTTGAGAATCAGACTGAGTTGTATACGGCCTCTTTCAGCCAATCAGGACCCCATAGCAGAAAATCTGATGGACAGCAGAATTGCATCTTATTCTAATGAGAATACAAAGTAGGAAAAAATTTCTATAAAAAAAGTTAAGCAACTTTAAAAACACCATATACTTTCAAACAGTAATTTCCCTTCTAGGAATCTATTCTAAAAAGATTTTCAGAAATGCAGAAAAGGCTGGAGGAATAAACACACTCAATATAACATTTTTTCCAAAATTAACAAAGAAAACTGGAAATCACTCAAATATCTTCCAATATAAAAGGATTTTTAGTTAAATTTTGATGCATACCTACAATGGAATATCACAGTCATTAAAAATTTTTTCTAGAATTTTTAATGACACAGGGAGACGTTCACGATATAATGTTTATATCAGTCACCTGACTGCCTTCAGTTTGAAGCATCTCTTGCTTCTCTTCAGGACTTCTTTTCATTTCAAACCTTTGAATGAATTCACAATCTTCAGCAGAAATCATCTGCCCCCTAGAAAGTAAGAATAAGAGTTGAAAAGCCACTGTGAGCAAGTGACAGCAATTTCCAGTCTTTCCCCTCTCTCCGTGGTAGTTAACCACTAGGTTGACACACGAGTCCTAGCATCAGACAGACCTGAGTTCAAAGCTCAGTTTCACCACTCACTGATCTTGCAACCTCTCTAGACCTAAGTTAATCTATCTGCAAAATAGGAATAACCATATCACCTTTAAGGGGTTAAACTGAGGAAGTAACTAAATAATTCACATAAGATGGTTAGCACAGTGCCTGGCCCATAGTACGCACTCAGTGAAATGTCACCTTTTAGCACTCTGCAGTCTCACCCTTATTCCCCCTCCCAAGACAAACAATTTACTTGGCTTTCTAATCCATCAAGACCAAACCCACTTGATATGAATTTCTATGATGATTTTCTCTAGCATATTCTTTCCCTCTAGACTCAGAAAAATATGATCCTCCTCTTCCCTGAAAAAATAAACTCTCCATCCTAATCTCCTATCCTCCCAGCAAGCACCCCACACTATCCTGTGTGAATTTCACATATCAAATTCAGCATCATCACAACTGAACCTGTACCTTCCCTTTCAACCTGGCTTGACCTCCCAACTGCTCCACTCATCAAGGACTCAAATGCGTCACACGAACCCCCTGGTCCGACCCTTCCCTGTGAAAAGACCTGTCAGCAGAACAGCCATGCTATCCTCTGTGAGACTGGGCACTTCAGGATATACGTCAACTCTTGCAGACCACCAGTACGGTGGGAAAACTATAAAACCGGAGTCAACATGAGGAAGAGTTTCAACTCCAGGTGTGAAACTTTGGCAAGTCACTACCCCTCTGACCGCTATTTTCCGCACCAGTAAAACGGGAATTACAATACTACCTGCCCTACTCCAGTGAGTGGTACAGGAATTACAATACTACCTGCCCTAGTCCAGTGAGCGGTTATGAGAAAATACAAGAAAAAGCACTTGGCATGGAGTAAATGCAAGTTGAAAATAAAAACATTTCTTGTAATATATTTTGTCATTCAAACAGCATCAATATATTTTCTTAACTCAGCAGTTTAAGAAGCTGCTCTTCCCAACCCCTTCCCCTGAGTATGCTGAGGAACTAGTGAAACCAGGAAAACACTGAATTTAAGCAGGTGTCCCAATATGCATAATTAAAGAAGTATGGTCCTTTCTCAGAGCTGTCCTGGATCAGGTTCCCAGGGGCAGGCCTTGAGATGAGGATTGGTATGCAGGCGATTTATGAAGGAAGTGCTCTCAGGAGAGACCAGGATGGAGTGGGGAACACAGGACATGGAAAGGAGAGAGCCCCACCAGGGTTCAGGCCACGTCCCAAAGAGGACAGCTTTTCCTGAGCACACAGGAGGCTGGGAATCCGAGGTACTCAGAGCTGTGCCCTCCCCTAGACAAGGAATCTGAACTTTCACACTTCCTGCCAACCCTACCCACAACCCCTCCCTCCTCCAAAGATCTTGATTTTATGTTCAAAATCTCAGTGTTTTACTTTTATCCCTTCCGGGGATATGGTTTCATATATACTATTCTGCTTTCATATATACTATTACTACATACTAAATTTTTTAATATACTTGTAATTTGCTTCTGGATTTTGTAGTCCACTGTTCTATCTTGTATCAGCTCCAGTTTTAAGCACTGTAACTTTGTTTTCATATATGCTCCTTTTTTTAACATGGCTTTTTTCTTTTTTTTTTAACTATTCTCATACAGTTTTTCCAACGATCTCTTCCTTACAAATCCAAAGGAGAATTTTCAGTCCTTGTCTTTCTAGGTCTCTGAGGCAGGATACAATGTAGCCATTTCTTAACACTCTCTTCCTTAGCTTCCAGATTCTTCTTGTCCACCTCAGGCCACTCCTCATCTCCTTCCCTGTGCCTCGGCTTCTGTGGGCTCCTCGCCTCCTTCCCTGTGCCTCGGCTTCTGTGGGCTCCTCGCCTCCTTCCCTGTGCCTCGGCTTCTGTGGGCTCCTCGCCTCCTTCCCTGTGCCTCGGCTTCTGTGGGCTCCTCACCTCCTTCCCTGTGCCTCGGGTTCTGTGGGTGGCATTCTTCATTTCCCACTCCACAGTTCTCCCTGAGCACTCCCTTCTACCCTCACCACTGGTAACTCAAGTTCTGCAGTCCCCACTCACACGTGTGTAGTGGACCTCTCCTCCCACAGATCACAGAGGCACTCCAGACCCCACAGGGGCAGAACTGAGATTGTTAATATATATCCCCACACACAGACCATCTCCAGGCTGGATAATAGGATAATGGAAGCAAAAATGGACACTTCGCCCTGTTTCCACTGTGGCTAAGCACTTCACATACCAGTCAGGAGAAAATGCACTCTGCACCCTGGGCTAGACCAGGATAACAAGGTCATCCTTGTCCGGTTCTGGCCCCAAAACAAACGAAATCTTTCATAAATCTGGACTCCCTCACTAAAACAATTTTACCCCAAAATTTTGCTATGCTGATGTGTAAAAAGTATGTCATAACCTTTGTAAATAGGATGATCATGTGAAAAAGTCACAGTTTTTCTACCATGAAGAATGTGTACAATGAAGGTTGTACTTGGTAACCCTGTAATTTTGCAGCTTTTTTTTCCATTTAAATAATTGTGTTATTTGGCAAGCCATTGCTCCTGAAGTCTGACTCCCTTGCATTTGTTACAAGTAAACTTTTTCTTTTCTTGTTTAAATTCTCTTGTCTCTGAGTCATCCTTCGCCAGTCCCATAATCTAGCAGGTTTCGGACTCTGGTCTCTTCTCTAACGGCCCACAATCAGTCAAGCACCAGTCTTAAGAATTCTTCCACCCACTGTCACCCTCCTCTGGACCTCCCTGCCTCTGGAGTAGCTCAGCCCTATGGTAACAATCTACCAATGCGTTTCCCAGCTTCCGATCCAAACCCCCTCCACATTCCTCTTACCTACTACCAGATGGCTTTCTCAAGCACACATCTGATCATATTACTTCTTTCATATCGGTCAGACTGTGAAATTGAATGGCAGTTCGACCTAGCACTTAGGCAGAGGCATTCAATAAAAATCTTTTTAATCCTTGGACTAATTAAAACCTATATGAGCATGTACATCTTAACCTATCTGAACAGCTATCTCCTCATCTTTAAAATAAGGACAGAAAAACTTATGTCACAGTATTGCTAGGAAAATAATGTGAAACAGTATGTTACTTACCAAGTACTATGTTACTTCCTTTTCCAAAGACTCATCTCCACCACTTTCCAACAAGTACTCTACTCATTCATGATTTAATTAGCCCATATGAATTGGGAGCCTACCACGTGCCAGGCACCTTTAAGAACAGGTGACATGGCAATGAACGAGACATCCCTCTTTGAGCATGCATTCCAGTGTAGAGAACAGAAAATACACAAACATAAAAATAAATAACTTTTTTAAAAAATATACACACACAGACATCACATCATAATGCCAGGACTATGAACGCTATCAAAAAAACTGAAGCTGAGTAAGGAGCTAGAAAGTGACCAGAGAGGAAAGGACATATTTTAGTTGGATTACAGAGAAGGCCTTTCTGAGGCTGCCTGCACAGACACCTGAATGAAGTGAGTTAATGTGCCAAATGATTTGACGGAGGAACTTGCAGAGAGACAGAAGTGTAAGTTCAAGGAGCTTGGGGCAGGAATAAGCTTGCTGTGTCAGAAAGAGCCAGAAGGGCAGAGTAGCTAGAGTGCTGTGAGCAGGGTGGCATGATGTGATTTACAGTTTTGAAATGACTGTCACAGCTATGCAAAGAATTGCTCCTGTGGGGGAACAGTGAAAGCAGAGACACCAGGCAAGAGGCTGCAGGAAGAGAGCATGTGAGAGATGAGGGCAGCCTGCAGGTTAGTAGCAGTGGAACCAGAGGGAAATGGTCAGATTGGGAAGGGTTTTGGACGGAGAGCTAACAGAATGCCTTAACGGACTGGATACGGATTGTAAGGGAAAGAGAAGAGTCAAGATGACTCCTCGGGTTTTTGGCCTACAAAAGCGGTGAATGAAGGTGCCACAAATTGGCCTGCAGCAGCCTGGAGGGAGCCACACCCAACTACCCAAAGCTCCCCAAGCACTGCACGTTCCTCCACGTCTCAGCTCCCCGCCTGGAGTCTCCTTCACCACAGCCCCCAGCTTGTCTGCTTGGACAACGCCTACAAGTAACCTTATGTGTTCTGTGAAGACGTGCCCAACGCTCACAGGTATTTATTTGCTCCCTCCTTTTCTTATCCAAGAAAACTTCGCAATTATCTCCATTTTAACACTTACCACAACTTCTTACTTAATTTTTTATTTAAAGGTTTGTTTCCTCATTAAACTTTAAACTCAAGAGAAAGGATGCTATTTTATGATTCTTCTACCCTCAGGATTTAGTTTTACTGGATTCCAGTTTGACTGGAATATAGCCACACTCATTCATTTGTGTACAGTCTAGTTATTAAGAAACAGGTTAATCAAATATAAATACATGTTTAAAATACTGTATTTTCATAATAACACGTTAATTTGTGAGGGATAAAGTATAACGGCCTTTTGACATCGGGGAACTCTTCCACAGGTTTTATCTTATCAGTATATGATGTGATATAAGATTCACTGATAATTCATGTGTCCTGTCCAGCCTCCAACAATCTGTAAGCTCTTCTGGGGAAGGCACATTTCCCACCCACGAGTGTCCACAATAACGGGCTTAACAGCAGGCACACAGTTAGTATTTGGTGAATCTCTGTGCATAGACATACACAGTAGAGGGGTTTTATAAAAGAAATTAGTACACTAGACAACAGAAAAAAGGACAGAACGGGAAAAAGGAAGAATATGACTTATGTAGTATGGAGGCCCTGGAACAGGAGGAACAGAAGAGAAAGCAATTAAAAATTTCCATGTAACTACAAATGTTCCAAATGCCAATGCTAGGGAACTTCTGCCGGTCAGCCAGTGCTTTATGATCAATAACTATTACTATATTTAGGTTAGAAACAGGTTCAGGCTTTATAAACATGACACTCCTTGTCCTCTAGTCTAAATACACTCTGGACTAAAATTAGGAAACAGAGTCGAAATCCTAATTTCACAGGGGATTTAAACAACTACACAGGTATCAACGAACAGAGAAAACATCAGAAAGTGCCTCCTCCTCCTGCCCTTGAGTCAGTGGCCCCACAATAATCCAGTCCTTTATAGTAGGAATCCAGAAGTCATCCTAGATTCTTTTTCACCCTCACACATCAAATCGATAACTAAGACCTTCTCAAATCTATCCAATTCTCTCCATTCCAACAACCTCAAATACTGCTACAGCCTCTACCTAGCTCTAGGCTTGCTATCCACAAATCCACCCTCTACACTGTCGACACGGCAATCCAACCAGAAGACAAATCTGATCATCTAACTCCCAGTTACAAACGTTAGCAGTTTCCAACACCTACGACAGTGATTTGAAAAATGTGCTTCTTGGGCCCAGAAATAAACTCTCACATATACAGTCAACTGACATTCTACAAGAATGCCAAGAACACACAATGGGGAAAAGATAGTCTCTTCAATAAATGGTGTTGGAAAACTGCATAGCTACACGCAAAAGAATGAAATTGGACCCTTATCTTACACAATGCACAATAGGCAACTCAAAATGGATTAAAGACTTAAATATAAGACCTGAAACCGTAAAACTCCTAGAAGAAAACAGTGAAAAACCTTCTTGATGTTGGCCTTGGCAATGATTTCTTGGATACAATATCAAAAGCACAGGCAACAGAAGCAAAATTAGACAAATGGGATTATAGCAAACTAAAAAGCTTCTGCACAGCACAGGGAACAATCAACACAGTGAAAAGGCAACCTACAGAATGGAAGAAAATATCTGGAAACCATGTATCTGACAAAGAGTTAATATCCAAAATATATAAGGGAGGCCGGCCCGGTGGTGCAAGCGGTTAAGTGCGCGTGCTCTGCTGCGGCGGCCCGGGGTTCGCCGGTTCAGATCCCGGGCGTGCACCGATGCACCGCTTGGCAAGCCATGCTCTGGCGGCATCCCATACAACGGATGTTAGCCCAGGGCGAGTCTTCCTCAGCAAAAGAAGAGGAGGATTGGCAGATGTTAGCACACGGTTGATTCTCCTCACGGAAAAAAAAAAAAAAATGTGAAAAGGTGCTCGAATCACTAATCATCAGGGAAATGCAAACCAAAACTACAATGAAATATCACCTCCCACCTGTCAGGACGGCTATTATCAAAAAACAGAAGAAAAGTGCCGGTGAGGATGTGGAGAAAAGGGAATCTTTTTATAACTGTTGGTGGGAATGTATATTGGTGAAGTCATTATGGAAAACAGTTTGGAAGTCCCTCAAAAAATTAAAAATAGAACTACCATATGATCCAGCAATCCCACTTCTGGGTATATATCCAAAGGAATTGAAATCAGGATCTCAAAGAGATATCTGCATTCCCATGTTCACTGCAGTATTATTCACAATAGCCAAGTTAGAGAAACAACCTAAGTACCTGTGGACAAATAAATGGATAATGTGGTATTTACAAAAAATGGAATATTATTCAGCCTGAAAAAAAGAAGGAAATCTTGCCATTTGTGACAACATGCATGAACCTGGACAACATTAGACTAAGTGATATAAGCCAGACACAAAAGAACAAACATTACATGATCCCACTCATATGAGTAATCTAAACAAGTCAAACTCATAGAAGCAGAGAGTAGAATGGTGGCTGCCAGGGGTTGGGGAGAGGGAGAAATGGGGAGGTATCAGCCAAAGGATATAAAGTTTCAGTTATACAAGATGAATAAGTCCTACAAAGCTACCGTATGTCACAGTGCCTATAGTTAACAATAGCGTACTGTATACTTAAAAATTCGCTAAGAGGATAAACCCTACATTAAGGGTTCTTATCACAAAATAAAGTAAAATAAAGAGAGGACAGGAAACTTTTGGAGGTGACAAATAGGTTTACGGCACAGATTGTAGTGATGGTTTCATAAGTGTATACTTACCTCCAAACCCATCAAGTTGTATACCTTGTGTATGTCAATCATACCTCAATAAAGTGGTTTAAAAAAAAGGCAATTGTGCCCCTGGAACCCTCATGAGGATGGTGAATGGTCTCAAAAGAAGGCTCTGAGACGAACACTCCCACCTCCACTCAACTACCATTTTCATCTGTTTTCCATGTTGAGCTTCCTTATCAGACTTCACGTGAACCACGGGTTTCACAGCTTAAGAATCAGCTTGAAAAGCACTGACTGACAGGATCAAGTCCAAACTCCTTCCACTGGCACACAGGCCCTTCACAATTGGCCCCTGCCTGCCTCTCCAGCCTCAGCTCTCCCACTGGTTGCCTCCAAAACATGTATTATTCCCCACCCAGCAGGCTGTTTTTAATTCCCTGCCTTTGCTCACACTTTCTGTTCCGCTTGGAAAGTTTTTCCCTCCTGTCACATGGTTAAATACCACTCATCCTTTAGAACTCTGTTTAGGAAACATCCACTTCAGGAAAACTTCCTGGAGCTAGGACTAGCTGTCCTTTTTCTGTGCACACATCATTCTCTGGACACCTTTCTATTATCACAGTTAACATGCTGAATTAAAGTGATCTGTTTATATATCTGACTTCCCTACTAGATTATGAGTTTATCTTTTTGTAGCCCCAAAGCCTAGAAAAACACCGACCTGGCAGGTGGTCAATAAATGTTTGATGACCGACTAAATTAACAGAAATAAAAGGATCATTTTTGTGCACTGCATACCCCTCTTAAAACAAACTGCTATATATAAAACTAAAGATTCCCCAATTTGTTTTTCTAAACGTATATGCAAATTTGAACTGAATTTCCTTAATAATTCAGTGTTATAAACATGCCAAAATAAACAGATATGAAGTAAAGTCAATTTGATAAAATACGGTCAAGAATAATGAACACTTACTTTACAGATAAACACAGAACACCAGCATGCTAAATCTTAATACACATAAGGAGGAAGGGGAAAGAACTAAAATTTATTGACAGTGCATTCAACATACTAATGCTTGTATTAAACTATGCTAATACTTTAAATACATTATTTCAGCAACAACCCTGTGGGATATGTATCCTCATTTCACATTTACCTTAATGAACCTCAGAGAAGTTAAGGGATCTGCCTAAGATCCCCAAATTAGTAGAGTGAAGAACCAGAATCCAAACCCAGGTCTTGAAACTCAAATATCCACGCTTTTTACTAGCTGTAGGAGCCATTGTGCAACACCATCTGTCCCCCCACTGATCACCAAGGCACACTGAGCCAGTCTGGCAGGCTTTGTACATTATCCTTTCCTGCTCTCCATAGCCCACAGCCCATGGCTATACACATATAGTTCTTCATAGCCCATGAACACTCCTCCCATGCTTCCCACTCACTCAAAAAGCACAAATTTTCCCCCACACTACACCGTCTCCCTGTGACAGCTAATCATTCCGAGGAGGAAGTGTTTTCTTCGACATTTATTAGCCTTTTTCCAGTATTTCTCTCATAGAAGCATGACCATGAAAAAGTCTGATGCAAAAGCACATGATTAGCCATGATTCACAGCAAATCGGTACTTACTGAAGATAGGACTGCCAGTTCACCTTGTTCGCACGAACTTCTGCAGCCTTGGCAGCAATAATGTTGGTTGGAACAGCAGCATCCACTGCACCCCGGATATCCATTTTGGTCATCTAAACCTGACGATCTTGAATATTTCTCAACAGATCTTCAATTTTGATGCATGGTAAAACCAGAATACCGGGTCTTATTATTTCTTAACAACTGCTACTATCATTATTAATATCATCATTATCACTTTCTCTCTCCAGGTATTCAACTCAAATATTAAATATCCTAAATATTAAATATCAATATTATTATATTTCAAATCTTGCTCAATTATGCACTGCTCCATAAAAATGTTCTCTACAGGTTTTTACTTTTCCAGAAAAGGTTTTTAAATTATTGGCACTAATATTGCAGTAAGGTTTTTAAAGTAGCCCTTTAAGATTAACATCAGAAATCATACTTAAATAGAATAGGCATACAAAATAGGAAAGTATTTTAAATGTACACAACTGGAATCAACTTTCCTCTTCCGAAAGAGAAAACATAAGAACTATATAAGACAAATAGGACCAATTATTTTATTTACATTTACTAAGCATCATTTTGAAGTGACGTATGAAAAACCTATAAGTCCTTTCTAAAATTACTCAAATTAAAATACCCAACCAAAGTGCGAACATAATTTCTTAGAAGACAGAGCTTTCTTTTTTCAACAGTTCACAGTATTTTCAAAATCAATTTTGCGGCAAATTTTTGAAACAAATACCAATTACAATTTAGGTACCGCCAACAATGGGAGTCTGGTCTGTCGACAAGAACCTACAATAATGAGCTTTTGAGTAATTCTCATTCCAAAACTAACAGATAAAAGTTTAAGCCTCATTTCTACCACGACACAAAACATATGTTCCTTTTCACAACATATAAATTCAAAGTTATGCTACAAAGCAGCTAAAAATCATACCCAAAATTCTATCCCAGGATCCCAATGACCTTCGTCGGTTTGGAACTTAATCTCTGTATCTGAGGATTTGCTGCCTAAACAAGCAAGATCGAAGCGGCCTGGCAGGGCCCAGGCACAAACAGGCTCCGTCCGGGCCGAGCTGGAGCCCTGGAACCACGCAGGCTCAGCCCCAGCGGCCTCTCTCGGTGTCGCTGGAGGGGTCTCGGGGCGGTCACCTAGGTTCCTGACCAACTCGAACCTCCGGCAGGCCAGGGCTGTGGCCCAAGCCCGGGGAAAGCACACCTTTTAGCTGTCCTCCTCTCCCCGCTCGCCCCTCACGTCGTCGCCCCTGCGGGGCAGGCTCCGCGGTTTCGTAAACCCAGCCGAGGCCTGAAGTAGACGCCGGGAACCGGAACCGGAGGGCAGGCGGGGCCTGGGCGCGAGAAACCAGCACGCACCGGGCAAGCCGGAGGAACCGCAGGGGTCGCCTCCCTCGGCCTGGTGCCGGAGACGAACCCACCTGAGCGCGGCCCGACTTCGCCAACCCCCGGGGCCCTACAACACACCGAAGGCGGCGGTGAGGATGCGGCGGTCCGGGGCGTCGAGGCCTCCGCCGGGCGGGGGCGCCTGGTCAGAGCCGAGTCTGCGTCTCCTGCCCGGTCCGGAGGCCAGAGCGGCGGGGAGAGAATCGGCGCCGGAAAGGGAAGCGTTCCCGCACTGAGACGTTGAGGGCGGCACTGGCAGGAGGAAGCCGGAGCCGCCGCAGAATGACAGGAGCGCCGGTCACGTGACCAGCGGCACGTGACCGCCCGGAAGGCGGAAGCCGGGAGAGTCCAAAACAGCCGGCGGAGGCGTATTGCGCGGTGGAGGGTGGGTAGCTGCAGTGGACGGGACCGGCGACATAGGCCTCCCTGGGGACGCAGAACTCGCGCCCTGGCTGGCCCGTCAGGAAGGAGGACAGAGCGGGCCTGGCACGCGGGTCCCGCACCTCCAAACCCAGCGCGCGGCCTGGGGGCGGCCGAGGTCCCCCGCCAGAGGCCGAGGGCCAGGCCCAAACTCGTTTATCTAAACCGTCATTCTTTTGAAAAATCTAGTGCTTTTAAAGAGATTGACTTGGACTTGGATTTAACAGCTCCATAAAGCAGGCGTTCTTATTCCGATTTGAAGTATGAAACTGGTAATGAGACGTGGGTCACAAAAGTTATCTTGCCCTGGGTGTACAGTTTTAGCAAATAACGTGTGTTCCGTGCAATATTTGCAATTATACTAAGAAACTATTCATGTTTATCTAAAATTCAAATTTAACACGGCACCCTGTATTTTATCTGACAACCCTTGCTTGAGCCCAAGTTTTCCCCAGTCCAGGCCTTAGCCTCTTTGTCTTAAGATAATAAGTTATGCTCCACTGCAACTAGCGGTCAGGTATACATAATGGCATGTTTGTGTTAATCAGCTCTGAAAGGGATTTATAAGTATAGGCAATACATTACTACAAATGTTAAATTTAGGCCAGGTTTTAAAAATCAAAACCACAATTATGCATTGATTATGAATAAACACATATAGTAACAGTATGTAATATTGTCTTATTTTCATACCCCTGCTGTAACAAATCACCACAAATTCACTGGCTTAAGCCAAGACAAATTCATTATCTTAACGATTTCTAGGTCAGAAGTCTGACAAGGGTCTCACTGGGCTGTTCAGCAGGGCTAAATTCCTTTTGGGGGCTCTAGAGGAGAATCCATTTCCTTGCCTTCTCCAGTTTCCAGAGGCTGCCTGCATTCCTTGGCTTGTGACCCCCTTCCTCCATCTTCAAAATCAGCAACATCACATCTCTCTGAACCTTCTTGCATAGTCACAACTCACTCTCTGACCACAGCTGGGAAGGGTTCTCTGATTTATGGGCTCGTGTGATTAGATTGGGCCCACCTGGGTAATCCTAGCAACTCTCTCCATCTCAAGGTCCTTCACCTAAATCATACGTGCAACCTTAGTTCCGTTTTGCGTGTAAGGAAACATATTCACAGGTGCCAGAGGTTAGACCATAGACAACTTTGGGAGACTGTTATTCTGCCTGTCACAAATATAGAGGGAAAGATACACACTAGTTTAATGGAAGTGGCTGAGTAAAGATAAAAGGGGCCATACATGATATCTATGTTATAGTTCTAAAGTAAAATTTTTAAAAGAATTCTACCTAATATTGCAAAATGTTGATCTTTTAATTCTGAGTAATGGATACATAGATATTCTTTATATTGTTCTGTTTATTTGAAATTTTTCTTTTAGTAAAGTTTATGCTATGGGTTGAGTCCATTTATATGTGAAACTCGACCGAAATTAATGAAGGACTTGGCTACCAAAAAGTAGTTGGAATTAGGCCGGCCCTGTGGCTTGGTGGTTAAGTGCGCGTGCTGCAATGCTGGTGGCCCGGGTTCGGATCCCGGGTGCGCATCGAGGCACCACTTCTCCGTCCATCCTGAGGCCGAGTCCCACATACAGCAACTAGAAGGATGTGCAGCTATGACATACAACTATCTACTGGGGCTTTGGGGGGAAAAAATAAAATAAATAAAATCTTTAAAAAAAAAAAAAAAAAGTAGTTGGAATTAGAATCAAAAAAAGATTGCAGATGCTAACTTCAATAATAGCTTAGTAAAATAACTCATTGGTAACAAACCTATGGGTAGCAAAACTGTTCCCTTTAACTATGATATTTTTAAACTTGATACATGTTTTGGAGGTTCTAGGAGTGGGAAAGGTACCCCCTCAGGGGTCTTTGAAACTGTATGAGACTTTGAGGGGTATTGCAATGACTAGGGATGGAGTGCTGCTTGGCGTTGGGTGCCCAGTGACTACAGATGATAAATGTTGGATAGGGCACCATCACAGTACCAGACACAAGGCAATTTCCAGCTGAGCATGTCAGTAGTGCTCCTGTGGAGAAAGTGGGTGGATAACTGTCTCTACCTGACTGTCATTCCAAATATGAAGGCAGATTCTAGGCTGTGGTGGGGACATGGCCTTACTATTCCAGAATGATATCCCTGTGGAGCATCTGAATACAAAGCTAGGCACTGCCAAAAAAATAACATAAGTATCTACCCAAATGTTAAATGTGCACACTCCATAACCAAGCAATCAGACTTCCAGAAACATCTGCTACAAAACTACTAGCAGGAGTGTGCAAAGACAAATGTACAAGGAATTTCAGTGCAATGTTTTTATAGTAGCAAAACAAAAACAGAAGGCAATATTTATTTGTCAGCTCAGGCTGCTGTAACAAAATACCATAGACTGAGTGGTAAACGGCAGAAATTTGTTTCTCACAGTTCTGGAGGGTGGAAGTGCTGGCCATTTCAGTTCGTGGTGTGGGCTCTCTTCCTGGCTTGCAAATGGCCACCTTCTCATTGCGTCCTCACGTCAGGGAGAGAGAGCGTGCTCAGGGGAGCTCTCTCCTTTCTCTTCTTATAAGGATGCTAATCCTATTGAATCAGAGCTCCACCCTTATGACCTAGCTTAACTGTAATTACATCCCGAAAGGCCTCATCTCCAAATACAGTTACATTGGGCATTGGGGCTTCAACACATGAATTTTGGGGGAACACAAACATTCAGTCCGTAGCACAACCCAAATTTATTCCATCAACAGAGGAATGGAGAAAATAATACAATATCCTGCATTGAAGTATTATGCAGCTATTCAAAAAGAATTTATATAGAGCTTTGAGTTCTGACACAAGACATTTGTACTATGTTAAATGAGATTAAGCAAGCTCAGGGAATATTATATCATTTATGTTGTTTAACTGGATGTTTATATACGTGTCTGTGTGTACATAACATAAAAATCTATAATGATACACCTCAAAGTACTTTTAAAAAATGGATAACTGTGGGGAGTTGGATGTGATATGCTGACTTTTGATTTTTATTTGAAATGCTTCTGTATAATTGCATGTATTTTAATCACCATGTATTACTTTGTTAAAAATTGAAGACAGAATTCACCAGTAAAGTCATCTAGGCCTGAAGTTTTCTTTGTGAGAAGGTTTTTTACTGCAGTTTCAATTTCTTTAATAGATATAACGTAACGCTATTTAGAAAAATAGATTGTTTTCTTAAGTAAACTTGAATAATTTGTATCTTTTGAGGAATTTGTTCATTTCATCTAAGTTGTCTGATTTATCAGCGTAAAGTTGCTCGTAATATTCCCTTATCCATTATCCATTTAATATCTATAGAATTAGTGCTGAGGTTACCTCTCTCATTCCTGATATTAGTAATTAGTAATATCGATGCAAATAACCAAGAACCATTCTATAGAGAAGAGAGAAAAGGTGAATTTTACTTGAGCTGGGAAGGCAGTCTCCACAAAGGGAGAAGGGGTTCTGGAGAAGCATGGTTTGCAGCATAATTATATACTATTTCAGAACAAAAAACATACATCAAGCATGACAGGGATACATTTTTTTAAGGTCTCAAGGAGATATTTTGTATTTTGTATAAACTGTATTTTGCAGTTTAGTGTGTACACAGCAGGTCAACTTGACCCTGCTTTCTGGGAAGAAAAACTTATCTTCAAAACAGTACCTGTATTGACATCAGAGGAAGGGAAGCGTTCATCCCTATCCTCAAAGAGTGCAGGCTTTGCTTTGGGATAGGAAGATAAAGCAGATGTACAATGTATGTTTGTCGGGCCGTAAGTCAGGCTGCTTTCGTTAAAATAAAATATCAGGCCAAATCAGGTTTAAACCAGAAGATCTTCCTCATAAACCTTAGTATTTTAAATTTTTCCCACGTCAGGAGTGTCTTCTCCCTTTTTTTCCTGATCCATCTGGCTAGAGGTTTATCAATTTTATTGACCTCAAGGAATCAACATTTTATTTCATTGGTTTTTTTTCTCCATTTGATTTTTGTTTTCTATTTCATTGATTTCCACTCTTATCTTTATTATTTTATTCATAACATATTTTATAAACCCCAGAATGCATTATTATTATTTTTGCTTGAAACAGTCTTTTGGAGAGAATTAAATAATTTTGTAAGTCCTTATATTGGTCCTCATAGTTACCGTTTTCAGTGTTCTTCATTCCTTTGTGTATAACCAGATTTGGGGATTTGGTTATCATTTTCCTTCTCCATGAAGGACTGCACTTAACATTTCTTTTGGCTCAGATCTGCTGGTGATTAATTCTTGTAGTTTTTGTATGTCTGAAAATGGGTTTATTTTGCCTTCATTTTTGATTGCTGTGTTCACTGGGTAAATTATTCTAGTTGACAGGACTTTTTTTTTTCAGTACTTCATTTCTAGGTTGATAGTACTGTTTTTTCTTTTAGTTTCTCCACAGTCTTATAGTTACATTGTTCCTGATGAGAAATCTGCTATTATCTTTAGCTTTGATCTTCTCTTATTAACGTATCTTATTTTTTCTGGATACTTTTAAAATTTTCTCTTTATCACTGATTTGAGCAATTTAATCATGATGGGGCTTGGTGTCGTTTTCTTCGTGTTTCTTGGGCTTTGATTTCATTGAGATTCTTGCATCTGAAAATTTATAGTTTTCATCAAGTGTGGAAAAATTTTGGTCATTATTTCTTCAAATATTTTTATGTCTTCCCCCCTCCTCTCCACTGGGGACTCTGAATTCATATTCATTTCACTGCTTGAAGTTGTCCCACAACTCACTGATGCTGTATTTGTTTGATTTTTCTGGCTTTTTCTTTCTGTGTTTTATTTTGGATAATATCTCTTGTCATGTCTTCAAGTCTACTAATGTTCTATTTTGCAATATCTAATGTGCCAGTAATCCCATCAAGTGAATTTTTCATCTATAGAAGTTCAATTGGAGTCTTTTTTTATATCTTTCATGTGTCTATTTAATATGTTCCACCTTTCCTCTAGCTTCTTGAATACATAGAATGCAGTTATAATAACTCTTTTAATGTCCATATCTACTAATTTGAACATCGGTGTCATTTTGGGGTCAGTTTCAATGGATTGGTTTGTCTCCTTAGTATGAGTCATATATTCCTGCTTCTTTGCCCATCTGGTAACTTCTTATAAAATGTCAGAAATGGTGCATTTTTCCTTCTTGGGTGCTGGGATATTTTTTTATTCCCATAAATATTTTTGAGTTTTGTTCTGGGACACACTTATATTACCCACAGTTTGATCCTTTTGGGTCTTGCTTTAAAGTCTTGTTAGACAGGACCAAAGCAATGTGTGGCCTAGGGTTAATTTTCCCAATACAGAGGCAAAACCCTCCTGAGTTCTGAAAGCCAATGCCTTGTGAGTTGTAAGTGTTCCCACTCTGGCCTTTGAGAACAGGTGCTATCCCCAGACATTTGTGAGCTCCAAGGATTGTTTCCTCTAATCCTTTAGGTGGTTCTTTCCCCAGCCTCGATTAGTCTCCTTACACGAGTACACTGATCAATACTCGGCTGAACACTTGAGGGGGACCCTCTAAAGATCTCCAGGCTCTCTCTGTGCAGCTCTTCCTCTCCAGTACTCTGCCCTGCGAACTCTACCTGCCTTGGCCTCTCCAGACTCCCTGCTCCATCTCTTCACCTCAGGGAGCCCACCAGTCTCCACCTGGCTTCCTGCCCCTGAGCCAGAGCCAGGAAACTTCCTCAAAGCAGTAAGCTAGGGCATGGTAGGGCTCACCTCATCTGTTTCCCATCACTTGGGGATCATTGCCCTTCTTTGCTGACATCCAATTTCTTGAGTACTGTGTTTTCACATACTTAGTCAAATTTTTCAGTTGTTTCAGTTGGGAGGGTAAATTCATCCAGTCATTCTATCTTGGCCAGAAGCAGAAGTCTGTATTTCCTTTTGAAAGCAAATCAAAGATGAAAATCTTTCATAGAAAGAGAAGAAGCAGAAACAGATCATATACTAATAAATTCCCAAAAACTGAAAGAGTTAATGTTATTAAAAAAAATCAGCAAAATGTTTCCTGCTTTATTTCCAGTTCAAGAGGTATGATAAGTTAAGCTTTCATCAAAATGTATTCAGTTTCTTTCTTCTTCAAATGGATCTAAGGCCCACCTGGATAATTCAGGATGATCTCCTCATCTCAAGAGCCTTAACTTAATTACATCTGAGAAGACCCTTTTTCTAAATAAGGAAACATTCACAGGTTCCTAGGATTTGATGCAGACATATCTTTCAGACTTTTAATGGCTTTTTCTCTAAATATACTTTAAAAAAAAGATTATTAGGCCTAAATTTTCACTGATTCTGTCTACACTGTCAGTTACGTAGTTAAATGAGTGGCTCTTTGACCATGCATAAAGACCATTGTTAACTTCAGCCTTTAAAAAGTTAGGGGCTACCATTCAATCACTACCCTAATAAATACAAATCCTAATTAAAAGGAGGCAAAGGGTAGGAAGCAGAGCATGGCAAAGTGTCATCTGGACTGCTGCCTGACTCCTTAATTTCTTATGAGCTCGTGTGTCAGCCAGTTGATCCTCAACAGTTTGTAATGTAATGTGCTATTGTTAAAGTAATTAAACAAGGAGGCCATTAGACCAAGATGGCTCTATTGCCTTGTAGCCTATGTAAGCAAACCAAAACATAAGCCAGAGTCAACTCCTATAAATGCACTCGGATCCCAGAAAACAAAATTTAAGAGCAATCAATCACAAATAGCCAACTAGGCTTTCCCGAATAAGGCACCTGCTAAAGCTATAGCCAATCAAATAATTTCCTTGCTTTGCTTCTGCGTCTGCTGTATAAAAGCCTTTCTGCTGGCTCCTGTTGGCAGAGCTCTCCTAACCACTTTTGGTTTGGCACTCCCCAATTTGAATCGATGCTTGCTCAAATAAACTCTTCAAAATTTTAATATGCCTCAGTTTATCTTTTAACAGTTCTGGTATGAAAAGTGGGGTCCAAAGGAGACTCTTGAAGGCCCTCAGGAGCAATCACGCATAGGTACCTGCTGAGCCCGTTGCGCACACTTCTTTCTCTGAGAGTTGCAGGTAGTTCTTCTCAGATCTGAGCTCTGCATCTTTTGCATTGTGAGTTCTCTAATTTTATTTGAGCATTTCTTTTTCCAGACTGGGCTCAGAGTTGGACTTGGTCTAACTTAAACTGGACTGGGTCTGTTGTGAGACCTCAGGTAGGTAAAATTCTGTTTTAAGGGAAAAAAGGAGAGAGAAAGAAAATAAGTTCCTCTGAGTCCAAAGAGTCTGGGACTCCTCCATCTGGTAGACTCTGGCTAGCCATATGTATAAAAATTATGAGCCCAGACATGGGTTTGTCTGAACAAGAGGGTTAACCTTACAAAAGACAATCTTGAATTACAGTGGTCACAGTAGGGAACTTTTAATCTAGGTAAGCTTATCCGTTTATAAGGTGTCATTCGGAAAAAGCGGTCCCAAACTTCCCCGAAATAATGGAATGCATCTTTTGATCGGTGTGCAGAAGCTTCTAAGAGACTAAATGAATTACAAATTGCCTCTTTAAAAGTTTTCTTGCAAAAAAACAAATGAAAAAAAATTTAAAATCTTCTCCACAAATATTGGTAAAAATCTTTAGCCATCCGATCAAGTAATCTTAATTTATTCCAACTGCCAGAAACACAACTCAGATCCAACTGTTCTTTTATAAACTAATGAGTTTTGTATTATCATATCTGTCTCACGGCTAAAATTTTAAAAGTGTCTGTCTGTATGCTTATATACATTTATATATGAATGTTATAGATGTGTGATTTTTCTACCTCCAGATGGTATTGACAAAATTAATTTGTAAAAGAGCTCTATTTAACTGGCTTAAAGAAAACTAAGCACTTATATAAATTAAATATTCTCTCATGAATATAGAAATTAACCCAAATGTTCTTCAAGTTTGTGTGATCTGGGATAATCTTTGCTGAATAAAAGCTAGTCTAAGTTTGTTGGTTTAATTAAAACAGGCATGTCTTCAGAGTTATCAACATTAAATTTAATGCAGACCTATAACTTTAATTCTACCCAGGTTTACTAGTCATATAATCTCATGTTATGGCTATTACACAGCATTTCAGGAAGAAAAATAATTTGAAATGATGGTTAGCTCTTTAATGTCTTGTGAAATTTTCATAAATAATCTAAACATAATTGTTAAGAACAAGTGAATTGAATAGATATAAGTAAAAGTTTATAAATGAACTTTTCAACAATAATTATGTTTTATGTATCTCTACTTAAAAATTGTGTCAAGAGTCTTAAATGTGTGTTCATAGCCATCAGATGGTCTCACTGAGCTCAGAGAAACAGAACAAGGTGAACAACGAGATGAACAGAAGAAACCTTCCACAAACCTGACATCATGACCTGTGAGTTTCACAGTGAGACAAGAACAACGTAACCCTGATGGTGACTGAGAGTGGCACTAGTGCCAAATTTTTGGTCAATCGCTCATGTATGAGAGGATGGCCAAATGGGGAAATTGTTAAAGTCATTAAGGAGGCCCTTAAACTGAGATGGCTCTAATGCCTTGGTCGCCTATGTAACCCAGGGTCAATTCCTGAAATGCACTTATATCCTAGAAAATGAAACTAAAACAATCACAAACAGCCAACTAACCTTTCCCAAATTAGGTAACTGCTTAAGCTATAGCCAATCAAATAATTTCCTTGCTTTGCTTCCACATCAGCTCTATAAAAGCTTTTTCCTGAGCTCCTGTTAATGGAGCACTTTCAGTTTGGTGCTGTCCAATTCAAATTGATGTTTGCTCAAATAAACTCTTGAAATTTTTAATGTGCCTCAGTTTATCTTTTAACACTATGATCTGAATGTTTGTGTTGCTCTCAAAATACATGTATTGAAGCCCTAAACCCAAGTGTGATGGTAGTTGGAAATTGGGCCTTTAGAAGGTAATTAGGGTTAGATGAGGTCATGAGGGTGGGCCCTCAGGATTAGTGCCCTTGTAAGAAGAGACACCAGAGAGAGAGCCCTCTCTCTCAACATGCACAAGCACTGAGGAAAAGCCATGCAAGAATACAGCAAGAAGGTGGCTGTCTGCAAGCCAGGAAGAGAGCTCTCACCAGAACCTGACCATGCTGGCACCCCGTCCTCAGACTGTTAGCCTCCAGAACTGTGAGAAAATAAATTTCTGTTGGTTAACCCACACAGTCTATGGTATTTTGTTACGGCAGCCCGAGCAGACTATTACACAATATAAATGAAGCCACTTAATCACACCACCAGAACAAAGTATGAATAAACATCATTGACAACAGAGAGACACTAAAACTCCTGTGAACAGGTACAAAATGCGAAAGCAAGCATACTTAATCCCTCTCTTTCTCATTCAGTTGGAGACACATTTATTGAGTATCCGAAGTTTGACAGTCTCTCCAATTTTCTTTGAGGTTTCTTTGGAGTTGTTCAGAGTCAAGTTGAGGAGCACAGATATAGTCAGATAATTTCAGCAAGCGCAGTAGCAGGGATGCATCTAGAACTACTCTGTGCACCTGGAAGAGGAAGCTGATGCTGCTGCTCACCGAGAGGAGGGGGAGGTCAGGGGGCTCCATTTAAGGACTGACACTTGCACTAGTCCTAAGCAAGGCAGGCACATTAGGAAACAGGCAAAGGGCATTCCAGGCAAAAGGGAGAAAGATTGATTCTTAGATTCTGAATGAGTCCCTTTCCTTCTTTCTACTCTTAACCCACTTGAAAATGTTGTCATTTTTAACATGAAATAGTTTACTTCATGAGAAGTAAAATGCAGAGCATGTTTCTCTGCATAACCAAGCAAAGCTGGTGATCAGGTCTGCTCTGCACATCATCTTGCCTGTACCTCCCCAGCCGCAGACCTGTCATTATGCGGCAGGTCTCATCAGGTTCCAGAAAGAACTCCTCTTTTCAGAGGGGTGTGGAACAAAATCAGGAACAAGGCAGTGAGCAGAACGGGCTGCTACACCGGTCAGCTGGGATGGCTTTCTTCAAGCATCATGGTGTTACCAGATATCTATCTGGCACTAGGGAGAAGAGAAGAGGCAGGTGGTCCCCGCTGCTATTTCCCTTACCTGATCTCTTCAACACGTCTATCGGTGACCTCAGCTGGCATAATTACATGTTACAGCATATGCAAGGTATCCTCTGAGCTGTTTCGTAATTTCTTCATAATTGAGCTCCAGATTTACTACTTACAAATGACATAAGGGAAATAAGATAAAACTGTATTGACAGGAGAAAAATAATAGTAATAATTAATGTATTCATCAAATTAAGTCAATAGCCCCCATCTTTAAGAATTTTTTCACTAGAATAGGGTCATATTATATGTTTGGAGAAAATATACCACCTAGAAGTGATCAGAGGTGGAAAAATTATGAAATTTCAAAGGAATTTCTTAAGTTTGAAATATATGAAATGTTACAAACATCATCATTTCCAATATTTTCTTTCCAACTGTGAATTGAACTTACATTTGCCCATAGAAATAGAGGAGTTCTAGTCAAAGGAAATCCTATTCTAAAAAGATGATTTATCATGAAAAACATACTGCCTCCTAGTGAAGATTATGCTACCAGCCTACCTTCAGTTGTACAAGGACTTTAAGAAGTTTTTGCAGCTCATTGAATAAATTATTAGTTTAATGAAAGAACAGTTTTTCCATTCTCTTTCATACAATAGGCTTTTGCAAGAAACTGACCTACTTTGGCCTAACGGTAACTCTAAGTATTGACACCATGATGCTTTTACAAAGTACTCTAACCAACTATCCTAACAGCTTCTGACTGCACTGGTATTGCCAAAGCAGGTCTAACAGCAATCACACAAGATTTCACTCACTCACTATACCAGTGCCCTAAGTTCTTATGGCAACCAAGCTTCAGGATTTTCCAGGTAAGTTAATTGTATTACACTGCACCATTGGTGCCATAAGGACAATCTCCCACAATCTGAAATTTTAAAAATATGGCCACTGTAGTAGACAGCTTCTAAAATGGCTCTTAATGATCCCCACCTGCCAATAATTCATGCCCTTACCAAATCCTCTCTCCTTGAATGTGGGCTAGACCTACTGACTTTCTTCTAAGGAACAGAATACGGCAAAACGGACGTCACTTCCGAGATCAGGTTACAAAAGACTGTGACTTCTGTCTTGCTTGCATTCTCTTAGGTTCTCTCACTTGTTCACTGTGATGAAGCAGGCTGCCAAGTTGTGAGCTGCTCCAAGGAGAGGCCAACATGGCAGGAGCTGAGGGCTGCCTCCAGTCAACAACCAGCAAGGAATTGACGTCCTTAGTCCAATAGCTTTTAAATCCTGGCAACAACTATGTAAGTGAGCCTTGAGTGAGTTCGACTTTTGTCGACTCAAGTGTCAACTTTTGTGGACTTTTGTGCCTGGCTTCTCTCACTTGGCATAGAGTTTTCAAGGTTCATCCATGTGGTAGCATATGTCAGAATTTCATTCCATTTTATTGCTGAATAGTATTCCATTGGATGGACATACCTCCCTTTGTCTATCTATTCACCGTTTGATGGGCATGTGGGTTTTTTCCAATTATTGGACATTTGTATGCAAGTCTTTTTGTGATCACGTGTTTCACTTCTCTTGCTTTGGTAGATATCTAAGAGGGAATTGCTGGATCATGTGGTAACTCTATGTTAAACATTCTAAGGAACTGCCAAACTGTTTTCCAAACTGGTTGCCACATTTTACATTCCCACCAGCTTTGTATGCGAGTCCCAATTTCTCCACATACTCACTAACACATGTTATTGACTGTCTTTTTGAGTAAAGCCAACCTACCAGGTGTGAAGTGGTATCCCATTGTGATTTTGACTTGCCTTTCCCTAATGGCTAACAATGTTGAGCATCTTTCCATGGGTTTATTGGCCATTTGTATATCTCCTTTGGAGAAATACCTATTTAGACACCTCACTCATTTTTAGTTAGGTTTTTTTCATTTTCAGTTGTAAGAGCTCTTCATATATTCCGGGTACAAGTCATTTATTACGTGCATAAGATTTGTAATATTTTCTCATAAGAAAATCACTTTAATTCACTCTACATGGCATAAATAGAAAGTGTAATAATTCTTGGGCTTAAGTTTGGGTACGAGTTTAGCATACGTTTATAGCTACGAAGCTGACTGTTATTAAAGTGACCTCTTAAGAAACCTAGACAGATTAGGGGGACCATCTGCCTCTTGATTGCATAGCCCAAGATTGTCAAGCACTATTCCCTATCACACAACTAGTAATACAGAATTTTGCAGAACAATCTATTTCCTTTATCATTATAGACTAGACAATATATCATTTCTTTCAGTTTTGATTTAGGATTAGAATTAGGAATACATTGCTACCTGTAGAGGGCAGTCATAATACACCCAGACAATCAGAATAGGAGGCTCTACCTGGAATAGAACACTAAGGATCTGCGGATAAGCTGCTGATCCAGAAAATAGATAATCCTTTTGCTTCCCTTGGTGTAACTTTCCAGGGAGGCCCTCAGCAGACTGAGAGATGGCCCAGCATCAGCCAAAAGAAGAGAAATAGAGTGGACCCGGAGCCAGTGTTAAAATCAGGCCACAGGACTTATTCGGAGCCCTTATTATGCCCCAGCTTTCCCAAGAGAACCAAGAGTGCCTCCAGAAACATTTCTCCAGGCCATCTATGTGGAAGCAATTTCTGCCCCTGCCTCAGGCTGAGGGATATAATGCAAACATTCAGCAAGCCATGGAAAATGAAGGTGGGACCAAGGCTGGGCATGATGTCCAGGTAAGACAATCTCCACAATCCATGATCCTTTCTTGACAAGGAAAGGGCTTATGCAGAACGAATATAAACCATAAGCAAGCTTTAGTGCCATTGCTCACTTTATCTCAGTGATGATATCTCAAAAATGTTTTCAAACCAACGCCAAGAGAAAAACTAGAACCTTGATGATAATTACCTGATCTGTCTAGCTTTCTCCAACCTAAACAGCTTCTCTTTACCAATACAAATGACTATTGAATTATTTTTGTTTGTTTCAGGGGGTAGTGTTTTAAAAAGCAGACGACCTAGACATAGATTTTTGTGGCAATTGCTAGTAACCGTTGAATGTTTTTCTCTGATATAAAGATTATATCCCATATAATAATGAAAGAAAAATTATAGACTGCTTTTTATAAAAATTGGTAGAGAAAAAAATTGATAAATCAATACAGAAACATAAGAACATTGAGGAGCTCAAGGGGTGTTTTTCCTAAATTCATGGTTTCCTAAGGTAGATTTCCTAAGCATG
The DNA here is from genome assembly GCF_057802395.1 of Ceratotherium simum simum. NCBI lineage: Eukaryota > Metazoa > Chordata > Mammalia > Perissodactyla > Rhinocerotidae > Ceratotherium > Ceratotherium simum. Next base: position 31,042,530 of record NC_141930.1, on the reverse strand, counting down.
AATTTCCACCGCTAGATAATATTATTTTCCCAAAGAGTGACAATTTTCCTGCTCAGTGTTGTGTGTATCTTTGCAGAAAGTACAGTTTAAGTCTGTAAATCCTCTTAACTATTAATAGAACCATCTCTTAAAAGGTTATTTGGTGTGGAGGGGGACAGGCATGTGTTAATGTCTAACAAATAACGAGCAGAGCTTAGAATTAAATGCTGCAAAATCATACTACAGCAAACCCATCCAACTGCTGTAACACTAGAAAATTCATCTGTCCCTGTGCCACAGCTCATATCCTGATAATAATCATCATTTATTTGCAGACTTTCTATTTAATTCTCTGGATCTGCCCCTTCCCTGATGTTATTTTAACCAATTGGCACAGGAGAAAAAAAGTTTTAAAAAAAGTCATTAGGAAGCTTTTTCTGTAGAAATGTATTCACCTTTGTTTCTGAGCTTTCAGAGATCTGTGAACAAATAATACATGAATTTCCACACTCCCTATTATCACCTAAGCACTAGGTCTTTAGGAAACTAGAATGAAATGGGATATCGTGGCCAGAAGTCCTTAATTAATGGGAATCTAAATCTAGGCGACACGTGCAAAAGAGATTTCTAGAAGGTAGAGTTTGGAGGCTCCTCTGAGGAAACAGACAGCAACAACAATATACATATGTTGTGTGTGTGTGTAAATATGTATAATATATGGACACACACGTATAATTTCAAAGTCAAACTGTCTTGAGGGTATGCTTTAAGCAGAACCATAGGCAAATGAATTGGAAAGGTATTTAAGAATCAGCAGTACCTTTCCATAGTGTCCTGGAATCAACTGCACTGCAGGTGCCAGGCGATCCAAGCTGCCATCCTGACCTCATTAACCCAAGTACACCAGCTCCAGCCTGTGCAGCAGCGGGCGTGGGCAGTCAGGAGAGATCCAGCTGGGATGCTACTGGCCTCTCCACTCAGTTTTGCCTTTTTAAAAAATCTTCCTATATTGCATCTGAATATAGATGCACATGTCCCTCTTATAGCGAATATAAGCATGGCAGAACTCAGTTCATTTTAATTCTACAAATGTCCTTGAGTCCTCGCTATCCCCAAAGCCTTGAGCTGGGTTTTGAGAAAGAGAAGGATATGCTCCTCTCTCTCTACAGACTCACGATATATGGGGAAAGACAAACATATCAACATATTATCATCATATTATCATATTATTGGCATGACTCATGTCAATGTAATTCAATCAGTAAGGCAGTAAGAAATTAGGGATGGAATATAATCAATATGAAGTAAAACAACCGAAAAAGGCCTAATGAAAATGTGAAAGAGGTGAAATTTAAGGTAGACATGAAATAGGAATGGAGGAACGTAGAGAAGTAGACAGGGAGAACATAGGCTAAAATGTGTCTAGACATCCAAGGCCCGTGTTACAACCCTCCAAGATCCTCACAACCTAAGCCTAACACCACATAAAATATTAAACCAAAATGGATCATGTCCTTAAATGTACAACAATATGTAGAATTATAAAACTTCTAGAAAAAAATGATAGAAAATCTTTGCGACGTAAGTGAAGGCAGAGTTCTCAAACATCAAAAGCATAATCCATAAAGGAAAAATTGATAAATTGGGCCTCATCAAAAATAAAAACTTTTGCTCTGCCAAAGTCCCTATTTAAGAGGATAAAAAGATGAGATACAGACTTTGAAAAAACACTTGCAAACCCCATATCTGATAAAGGCTTTGTATCTAGAATATATAAAGAACTCTCAAAAGCCAAAAGTAAAAAGCCAAACAATCCAAATAAAAATATGGGCAAAAGACATGAACAGACATTTCATCACAGAGCACATACAGCTGGCAAATAAACACATGAAAAGATAGTCAACATCGTTAGCCATTAGGGAAATGCAAATTAAAACCACGATGAAATATCACTACACACCTATCAGAATGGCTAAAGTGAAAAACAGTGACAAAACAAAATGCTGACAAGGATGTAGAGAAACTAGATCACTCATACATTGCTGGTAGGAATGCAAAATGGTACAGCCAGTCTGGAAACAATTTGGCAGTTTCTTATAAAACTAAACATGCAACTATCATATGGCCCAGCAATTTCACTATTGGGCATTTATCCCAGAGAAATGAAAACCTATGTTCACGCAAACTCTATGTGGTAATGTTCATAGCAGCTTTATTCATAACAGCCAAAAACTAGAACCAACCCAAAAGTCCTTCAAGAGATGAATGATTAAACAAACTGTGGTACATCCATGCTATGGAATACTATGAAGCAACTAAAAGGAGTGAACTATTGATACACAAAAGGAATGAACTATTGATATCTATCCTTTGGATATATCTCAAGGGAATGATGCAGAGTGAAAAAAGCCAGTCCCAAAAGGTCACATACTCTATGATTCCATTTATATAACGTTCTTGAAATAAAATTAGAGAGATGGAGAATAGATTAGTGGTGCCAAAGACTAGGATGGAGAGAGGGTGATGGATGTAGCTACAAAGGGGGGGTAGAGGGGAGCCTTGTGGTGATGGAACAGTTCTTTATCCTGATTTCCATGGTGGTTACACAAACCTAGACATGTGATAAAATTGCATAGAGCTACACACACACATACATGCGAGTGCACGTGAAACTTGTGAAATCTGAATAAGCTCTTTGAATTGTATCAATGTCAGTTTCTGGTTTTGATATTGTACCAGACTTATGAAGTTCCCACTGGCGGAAACTGAGTGAAGAGTGCATGGGATCACCTGCACATTTTTTTTTTCTTTAGAACTTCCTGTGAATCTGTAATTATTTCAAAGTAAAAAGTTAAAAACAACAAACCTCCAAAGGCAGCTTAGACTAACGGTACTAACACAACAATTGCCTATATTTATTGTTATGGTTCTTCTGGTTGTTCTTTCCATTTGGATCCTTAACCAATTTCATGAGGTCAGTAGCATTGATGTCGCTAGATCTGTTTTAGAGGTGACAAAACAAGTTTGGAAATACTGTTGGTTACATGTGTGAAGTCAGCGGAGGGTGATTTGAACCTAGGTTTTTCCGACACTGATTTCAATACTAATTCGATTGCTTCTGACAGTGATTTAGAAAGTAGGCCATAATTGCGTGGATTTGAAGCCAACCTTCTTACTAGGGTCTTCCCTGTGCATTCTGCCCAAAGTACTCCAACATGGGTCACTAATTTACTACAAAATAAATTAATACCCACACACATATGTGTGCTCATGCACACGCACACACACTCACACACTCAGAATTATTTTCTCCACAAGGATTTTTGCTTCCTTTCATTCAGGGCAGGGAGTGCAAGTGGGAGGCAGGGTGCACCTGGGCCAGGCATTCTTCCTAAGTGATAGACATGAGAAAGAGAAAGCTTTTTTTTGTAGTACACATTTTATTTTATTTTATTATTGAAGTAGCAATGGCCTGTAACATTATATAAATTTCAGGTGTACATCATTGTATTTCGACTTCTATGTAGACTGCGTCATGTTCACCAACAAAAGTCTAGTTGCCATCTGTCACCATACACATGCGCCCCTTTACCCCTTTCACCCTTCTCTCACCCCCCTTCCCCTCTGATAACCACCAATCTGTTCTCTATATCTATGTGTTTGTTTGTTTATCTTCCACATGAGTGAAATCATATGGTATTAGTCTTTCTCCATCTGACTTATCTCACTTAGCATAATACCCTTAAGGTCCACCCATGTTGCCTAAAATGGCAGGATTTCATGAAAGAGAGAAAACTTTACAGCCACGCTGGCAAAAGTCAAATATCTACCTATCTATCTATCAATCAATTGATCGATATAGATATACATGTATATGTGTGCGTGCACTCTGTCTCAGTAATGAAAGTGGTCAGAGCTTAAACAAGAAAGTTGTTTCCACAAAATTATTTTTTATATCATTCCAACGTCAGTGCCCCTCTAAGAATGCAGGCGTCTAAGTGCTCTCCTGCCCCAGACGTGTGGTCCCTTGAGCAGCTGATCAAAGCACTTGTTTTGAGACATTATACACTGAAAGGAGAAAAATCAATTTCAAAGCCCCAAAGGGTAGCTACAAAGACAATGGAGCTTTGTGTGATGAAAAAAATAGAGGAAAGAAGAAAGGAAGAATATCTTAGTAAGAAAGGAATTGTGCTTCTGGTATCTAATACCTTAAAATTAATGTATTCAGAGGACAAAATTATTATATCCTGCCTCCATTCGTGAAAGAGTAGGTTCACTGAGAAGGACAAAGTTGGTTCTTATCTTTTTGAAGGCCCTCTGAAGAGAATTCTATAGCAATTAGTTTAACACTGAAGATGTTCACAAGCCTCTTTGGGAAAAGGCTCATTTGGAAGTCTGTCATGATTACATCGTCCACAGTAAGCCTGCACGTGTTAATTGGCAATCCTCCAGGACCTATTGTAGGGCGTTTCCAGACGAGGCAAAGGGAGTATGGTTGTCTTTAACCCAAAGGTAGTCTGGCTCACCAGACTCCAGACTCAGGGACTTGAATTCTCAATGAGCTATGTGCACATTGTCTTCCTTTGAGGGGGACCATAAAGAAGCCGGTGCAGGTAGCCTTTGGGAAGGTGAAAGAAGTTCTTCAATTACTCAGTCTCTCACTCACAGAACCAAGGACAATTGTGTAACACAAAATTGTGCAAAACAAAAATAAAGTCAAATAGTATTTCAGATTGTCATGAACGGTATTATTATCATCTCAGAGTTTTGCTAACATAGCTAATTTGGACTCTCTTTAACCTTGATGAAGCATCTAAGATACCAGCTAACGACTTTCAAAATAATAAATGAAACGGTGATCGATTTAAAAGTGAATGGCAAAAGGCAACTGCCAAAATTTCTCACATAATTTTCATGAATAACAAATATGATTCACCTTGACTGGCAAAAACACAAGACACCAAATGTTAGATCCTCAGTGTAAGCAGGCCAACTCAGACAACCCATCTACATCAGTCAGGAGGGCTAGCTCATGCTTCAGTAACAATAAACCCCTAGAATCTCAGTGGCTTGCAAATAAAAGCATATTTTTCACTCACAGTGTGAAGTAAGTCAGGCTATTCTCCTCTAAGCAGTGACCCCAGGACTAGGGTTGCTTCCATCTTGTGGCTCTGCCATATTGTGAGTCCAAGGTGGCTCTGGAGGCATATTCAGGAAAGGGAGAGTGGGAAAGGCATACTGGAAGCTTAACTCCCTCTGTGGGAGGTGAATCCCATTGCTTCCACTCATGTTCACCTTTATTAACCAGAGCCGGGTACGTAGCCAATCTGAATGCCAAGGAGGCTGGAAACATAGAGAAGACCAAGGTACTGATAAGCACTCATAGGCCCCACCACACCCTCCACTCAACCCTAATCTCTAATTTCTAACAGAAAACTCAGATGACTACCAAAAAAAAAGTGTGAAGCATCCTTTATACTTCAGAAAAGAATGTATATCTTTAAAAAGATATGTATATATACATACATACATAAAGAATGTATAATGTATATCTGCACTTTCCAATTGATTTAAGAAGTCAATCCTCTGAAGTTAAAGAATTCGATCATTAATTATTTTACATCAACTACCACAAAGTGAAGCTTCTGGAAAAGTGTGACTTTTTCACTCCTCCAGTGGGAATACCATATAAAAAATCCAAGTGTTTGCTTACTAAAACACAATGTGAGCATCTTCACTTTCCACAGTGGAAGTAGAGACTTTTCTACTCTGAAAATAACAGTATACAAAGAAGATCCACATCAGTCCTGTTCTTCAAAGTTTTAGATAAAAACTTTTAAATACAAGTGTTGGTCATGTTTGCCAATTTCTTAAACATTTAAATAATTGTCTTTCAGAGTTTTACATTAAAGATTGAGTTTCTCCACTGGATTATATTTTCAGAGGCCAACATCTTCACCAGCACCACAAAGTGATTTGTTTTATCAAAAATCAATAGTATTTTAATGGGTTTCTTCACTCTTCTGAGTTTTTCTGAGTGAGAATGGGTTAAACGATAAATCGCATTATGTCATTTTCTAACTTAGCCTGAGTTTTCATTCGTTAGTGAGAATATAAACCTAAAGTTTCTGAAAACACAAGTGAAGGACGGTGATCCTAAAATTGATGGTTCCGTGTGGCTTCCTACACATTACCAGTCACACCAGGCTCGGGTACAGCAGGGCATTCACTAACAAGCACGTTATTCCCCGCCGGTGTCCCGGTAGTCTCAAACACTTCATAACTTCCAGGTGCCGTGGCATTGCTACGCCCTGTAGAGGGTGTTGTCCTCCCTGATTATGTGAGGGGAGGACATTCACACTTCAGTGGAAGCCCGTATAGGGCTTCTGTGCAGCCCCATGTCAGGAATACCACCTGGAGATTCTGCCCACCGAGCCAGAATGCTTTCTGCTGCCACTGGAGGCTTTGCTATAGGTTGGTGTTGGCTGTAACACCATGCCATACTCATGTAGGAAACAGAAGAAGTTAAATAATGTATACCTGAGTTATATTCATTATAATATGCAAGCAGATGTTGCATTTCTGAAATTAGTGAGGTGTCACAAAAAAAAGAAACACTCTAGAAAAAGAAGTTTTACATGGAGATAAGACATAAGGTTACCAATTTAAAAAGGGAGGGAGACTTTTAATCGCAGATTGGACACCACAAAAATTAAAATTATCAGAATAGAAAATATCAAAATAGAAAAGTATGTTTGAGAAAGTCTATCAGAACACAGAGTAGAAAGGTTAAGAAATTAAAATTATGAGAGAAGAAATAATAGATATAGAGGACACATCTTGGAAATTCACCTTAGGGATGGATAAAAGGAATAGATAAAAAGGGGATCTGGGTAGATGAAACAGCAATAATCAAATTTTTTAAATACATAATTTTATATTCCTGATATAAAGATTTCAGACAATAATTCAAGAATACATATTGTATTCCAAGCAAACTTAATGAAGATAGAACTAAACCTAGAAATATCCTCATAGAATGTTCAAATTTCAAAACTTAAGACAATATTTCTATAACTATCCAGAGGGGAAAAGACTAAGATTACCTAGAAAGAAACAAAAGGACCTTCACCTTATAACTCTCTGAAGCACTAAATAACTGAAGACAATGGATTTACAGCTAGAAAGGCTTGAAGAAAAAACTTTGTGTCCCAAGAATTATTCATAACCAAGTGTCATTCTTGACTTAATGCAAGAGAAAGACGTTTTAAGATATGCAGGGATATGGATAATACATGACCCAGCCACACTTAGAAATACTAAGAAAACATCAAATGAAAGTCAGCAAAAGCAAGACCCAACCCAATAGCTATGAAAACAAACACAAATGGGTGAGTGTTGGATGAGCAGAGGCCTCAGGAAGGAGTGAGCAGGTCTTCTGGAGATGGGGAGGCTTGAGACCATTCTTTCTTAGAGAAGAAAGAATGAAACTAAATGTACCTGGCAATGCTATTTATGGATGTGGCAGGGGAGGGCAAGACGTGGGGCCCAGGGAACAGAAAGGTCTCCCTTCTCCTTCAGGAGAGCGATCTATTGCAGGGGAAGTGTCAGCACACTTTACCTTCAGAAGAGGCTGCCACCGCAGGAGGCAGCACCTGAGACTTGGGGAGCAGGGGAGGACAGGATCCTGGGCACAGGCTTCCCTGCCCACTGGGTGCGTGGCTGCCAAGGTAATATAGCAAGTGTCAGAGGCGGCAGTGCTAAATAAAGAGGAGCGGGAAGGGGGCGACGGGGAGTAGTGGGTGAGAGCTGAGAGAACTTGGTCACCAGCACATAGAGACACTTTGGAGACTTCTAGAAATAGCTGAGCAGACTCTAGGTAAGGAAGTCTGTGTCTACCATGGTTGGAGCAAGCTCAAAAGATTATTTACTACTGTTAATGTTGCCCTATTTTATTAAATTGTAGGCAGATAAGGCCTGAGACCATCTGTAATGTCTCTTTGACTGTCTGAAAAATATCCAGCTTAAGTGGGACTGTGGTTATGCTTTTTTAAAAAACATCCCAAAGATTCTGAAAAGTTCAGAAGAAGAGTTAAATCACAGACAGAAATTTATTGATCTTAGCTGGTTCTTACCCACCAGTGCTTTTTTTCCCGAGCACCTGGCACGTAGGTTTTCAATATTTGTTGAAATATTGAAACATTGAAATATTTGAGTACTGAAATAACTGAATAAGTATTCTCAAAAATCTTATTTGACCATATTCCCAGGAAGGACATCGTCCTAAACTACATTTGGAGTCCTCTGCTCTGACATTTACTTCTCCGGAATTATTCTCCTAATCTAGATCTCTGGATAGTCTCTCTGCAATTGGCTTTGAAAAGATTACTGAGAATGTGAATTATGTGATATTATTTTATTTTATTTTCATTACTAACTAGCCACACATAGGCTAACCACAAACTAGCCTAATAAACCATGGTTTAACAGAATTCTCTGTGACAATCAAATAAATAGTGAAATAGTTTTTGCTGTTATGAATTTACCACTTACTCAGTCTATGACCACGGGCAAGTTTCTTGACCCACTTGAATCTCAGTCTCTTCATACATAAAATGGGTGTAATAACAGTACCTACCTCATGGGATTGTTATGAGGAAGAAACAAGATAATCCACACAAAGTATTTATCATGGCATTGAAAAGCAGAAAGGTCACAATAAACATTTACGTTATTATTCCAATTTGTTAAATAAACACATCTAAAGTACCTAAGATGAAAAAGAAAAAAAAATCCCACAGAGGCACAAAGAAGTGTTTCTGGAAGAAATGACATGTAACCTTCAATGTGCTTTAAAATAATCCAGGGGAAGCGGGGGGTGGTGTTGGTAAGAGATGAAGCAGAATTGGCAATATGTTGGTAATTGTTAAAATGAACTGATGGATATGAGGGCTCGTGAGTATGTTTGCTCTGGTTTTTATATTTTGAGAATTAACATAATAAAAAGACTTTTTTTAATCTCAAAGACTAGAGCTTAGAATTTATCCTTTAAAATTAAACGACAAATAAATACACAAATACAACTTTCCATATTCTGTTTATATACCACAGTGGGAGCTGCTGGTATATGCTTCAGACATTCACTGGATGTCACAACTGGCCTTGGCCTTTCAGAAAGATCTTTAAAAATGGCAAAAGATAGCCTAGTGGTTAAAGTTCTGCGTGCTCCGCTTTGGTGGCCCAGGTTCTCGGGTTCGGATCCCAGGTGTGGGCCTACTCCACTCACCGGCCGTGCTGTGGTGGTGTCCCATGTACAAAAAAATAGAGGAAGACTGGCACAGATGTTAGCTCAGGGCTAATCTTCCTCAGCCAAAAAATAAATAAATAAAAATGGCAAAAGATCCTGTCTGGAAGTCTAAAAAACGTACTGTAAAAATCCTGCTGGGCCTCAGTGTACGTTTGATTTTCTTTTCATGAATTCTATAACTCTCAGATTTTAAATTAATGGTTAGGAAAAAATATATTGAAGTCTCATTTCCACTGTTCAAAAGATCTCACAAAATCATGTCAGCTTTCCTGCCAAAATCAAGCCAGCCTTCACAAAACTGCAAAATCACTGCAAACTTCCTGGAAAATTTACATTAAAGTTTTGCCTTCTTGCAAGGTAAAGATGTGGATGAACTTTCCTGGGAACCGTAGGTAGTAAACTTGTTGTTAAAGGCTCTGTATGAACCATTTATTTCCATTCTGTGAGTAAAAGCAATTCAGGTTAGATGTGTATCATTTGAGAGTTTATTTTAGAAACTTCTATAGAATGGTTTTGGAGTTACTGCATTTAAAATGACTGAGAAAAGGAATTTTAAGATGAAGCAAATATGTTGAAAGATAATAGTTCACACCATGTAGTGACCATTGGAATATATTCAAATATTCAGGAATGGAACCCAAATTGAAGACTCCATAAGTAATTTAATTTGACATCAATGCTCTAACCAAATATGTTTTTCCATAAACATTTTTGCTTATATTTTGAATTTTCAACACTAAAAACTGTAAGGATTCATTTTCAAATGAACTAAACTATCATAAGCATAGTCTCAACACATTTTTGTAAATGCCTTTTCAAATTGCATATGACTAGAAGATTAAAGGAAACAGCAGCAAGGCAGGAGACTGCCAGCTCGGGAACCTGGGCCCAGGAGTCTGTGGAAGATGCTAGAAAGATAGCTCAGCACCAACAAACAGCCTCCCATTATTGCATCTCCAGGTTCTCATTTCCAATGCCCAGGAGCGAGAATCTGGCCCCGTATGGGTCTAGTATCTACCCCCAGATCAATCAGCCCTGGCTGTCCTGTAGGTTGTGAGACAATCTTAAAGGAGTTGTCCAGCACAGGTTTTGAGCGACTGCAACTTTCAACCAGCATGTGGGCCTCCCAAAGCAACCACGATACTTGAAGAAGACAGCCTGATCTAGATGTTTGAGTCCTGGCATTTTTATATCTATCACTCACAAGCTCTATAATCACATCCCAGACATAAATCCACACATTTCCTCTGTTTATTCCCTGTCTAGCAAAGATCTATGGATGGGCCCCACAGCAACTGAAGTCTAGAGTCACCAGACACACCCACCTCCCCCAGGGGACACAGGTGAACTGTGACATTTTTGTGTGACCCTCTCTGCTCTCTTGAGTCAGGCCAGACACACTGGTATGTGAATATTTTTACCTATAAGTTATTGGTAAAAGTTGTTCGAGGTTGTGTAAAAATAGTTGAGCAAAACATGACCAAATGGAATGAGTAAAACCTTACTAGAAAGAAATGATCAAAGGATTTGATATTACCAATTTCACACTACATTCCCCAATTCTATAATAAATCTGCTCTCTCTGCTTCTCAAGTTGATTTAGCCCTGTTTAGATGAGACTTTTCTCTGTGGCCATTTGCCCAGAAGGTCACATGTTCTGAAGGATATATTTTTTGAAGTTTTCAGTTGAAGAAAGAGCTTTATTACCATCAGCACCATCCAAGGAGGACATGTACTTAATTATGAAGATACTTTTGCTGCAGAACAAGTTTGCTGGATTGAAAAATAAGCATATGATAAGCAAGTAAAGCCAGGTACTACTTTCTATTTTTGTCTTTTCTTAAAACTAGCTGCAAAATGACTTTTTTTTGGTGAGGTAGATTGGCCCTAAGCTAACATCTTTTGCCAATCTTCCTCTTTTTGCTTGAGAAAGATTGTCCCTGAGTGAACATCTGTGCCAATCTCCCTCTATTTTGTAGGCATGGCTTGATGAGCGGTGTGTAGGTCTGCTCCTGTGATCCAAACCTGCAAACCCAGCACTACCAAAGCAGAGCATGCGAACTTAACTGCTACACTGCCAGGCCAGCCCCTGCAAACTAACTATTTTTAACAACTTACTAGTGTCATTAATATCTGTAAGCTTCCCCTTTCCCAGAGTTGCAGTTTTGGAGAAGAAAGCCAGGCATCTTCCATCACTTGTTGGCCCCTGGGGGCCAAAAGTCAGGCTTTTGGGGGCCAATCATTATCCCATGTGCATTCTTTACAATACTCGAGATAGGCAAGGTACAGATGTGGAGAGTGTGAGGGACAGGAAGCAAACATAGGTCTCCCAGGCACCGTGTCCACGAGCCTGGGCCACACTGAGACGTAAAAGAAGTTTGCCTCCCTCTCTCTCTTCCACTTCTCACCTCAGACCCTTTCCCCAGCACCCCGGGGCACACCCTAGGCAGCCCATTGTCTCATTCTGGCCTGGTTTCTCCCATTACAAAAAAAATAAAGTTCAAATTCATTTGCACTTAGATGTAACTGAATTAATATATTGTGCCTACTCACAAAATCTATAGAGAATGCTAATATTAAATCCACAAGAGTGAACTCCTAATAGTGTAATTTGGGGCATATAAAATCTGAGCAGGAGGGAGAACTGCTGTTTGAGGCTATTTCTGGCCCCTCCTCAGGAGCCACACTCCAGCCTGGTCCAAATCCCAGCCCCATCTGGCACTGGCTTCTACTGTTGATTACGGAGAAGCCGGGGCATTCCTGTCATCTTCCCTTCACTTCAAAGCCTCCTTTTTTCTATGCAGTCTTGGCCAAAGGCCAGGTTATAACTCTGCTTGGCTCACCCACCAGAAATGGGCTGTTTTGTAGATACATCAAATCACAAGGGGGAGAAAAAAAATGAATGTCTTTGGGTTTTAGGAAATCTGGACAGCAGAGGGCTCATGACATTTTCAATTCCTTCTCACGGAATCAGATTCGGAGCTCAGCCGCTTCCTCTTGGCACACAGCCCTCCAACATGGCGTGCCCTGATGCAATAGCCCCAGAGCAAGAGGGGCTCTTCTTTCCTAATACTTTTTGAAAGCAAACCTGGAAGGAGTGAAAGAATGGTAAATGGTGACATCTGGTGGAAATTCAAGCATTGCAGCATTTCAAACTAGTAAAACTTGAGGCTAAGTTGTAACTAACCGAAGTCTGATTACTTGAAGACATCCTTTATCCCAACTGAAAAAGTGCAGTTATGTGCATCCTTTTGTGTATCCAGGTACAAACTGCCACCAGGCAGGGTGATGACATAGAAGCAATGTCTTTGCAATGGCAAGAACTGGTTTTTAAATTCAGGTCCAAGTCGGGTTTAATTCTCTGAGTCTTGGTTTTATATCATTTATAAAATCAAGACAATAATACCTGTCACATATAATTTTATTAGGTCTTTTTTTAATCAGATATGTAGAATTGAAAAAAACCATCTACATCCACGGGTCCAGGCTTCCCATTAGTCCTGTGTTGCTGTCCTGGGGAACCCCTGGAACACACGTGCTTGATTTATAGCCAGTTTCTCCTACAACAGTTGTTAACCTGCCATTGGGACACATGATGAGAGCATAGTCAACACTGATTGGCTGATTGACTAGTAGATAGAAATGCATTATTTCCTTACTTCATTCCCACCATGTGGGTGACCTCTTTAAGCTAAGGTCATTGTTAAAATCTTTCTTCAGTCAAATGTCTCATGTGCCTTGAAGGAAATTAATGATAGTTATGAATCCTGAATGCCCCCAAAATGTGTAATTTCAAGTCAGTGCCAACCTCCAGCTTCCTCAAGAAAAACACCCCTTTTAAAATGCAAAGCAAAGCAATCCAATTCAGTTGAGTCCAACTCAAAGAAATCAATGACCGCTAACAAGTTCTCCGGCAGCCAGGCCAGAAGAGGGAGAAAGCCTTAGAGGGACAGGGCCCCGCACGGCCGGGTGAGGCTCCACAAAGCCTGGTTTATTTGGAACTGCTGGAAGAGCTACAAAGCCCGAGCAACCTTCCTGAGCCCTGTCACAAACTGTCCACTTTGGACAGAACAACACCTTCCCTTGTTCTTATCTTCCTGTTTGTTGATTTTTGTGCTCCACCAGTGTGAAATTGGTGGATCCGGTCCTGGACGATGGGGAAAAATGGAGTGGAGGCTCCTCAAGGAAGACCTGCTGGTGTTCCCTTTGGCATCAGGCCGTCTCTGAACACCCATTTTAATAAACCTCGCACCCTGGAGGCTTGCACAAGGAATTGTGGCAGCATCTATGCCACTGGTTCTCCTCTATTGCAATTTAAGAAGAGATAAGATACATTGTTTAGAAGTTAAAAATCATGTCTTTCAAAAAATCTTTTTATTACAGAAGATGTCAAATATACATAAAAGCAGAGAAAAATAGCATTAAAAAACCCTATGTACCCATTACCCAGCTTCAACCATCTTCTGCTCCCAATCGTGTCACTTCTAAGTCCACTCATTTAACAACATTGATTGAATACATATTATGTCTCTAGCAAAGTCTGAAGTATGGCTTTAGGTTTTTGAGACACAGGTCTGAATAAGACGATGTGCTGACCCTCAGAGGGCTTAGAGTCTGTGGGGAAACAGACTATCACAATACAGTGTGGGAAGTGCTATAAGAGGAAGCAGACAGGCAGCTAACCCAACCTGGGAGAACTTCCCAGAGGAAACGGCATCTAAGCTGAGACTTGAAGGCTAAGTAGGAGACTGCCCCGGGAGAGAAGAGGAGCAGATTAGGAAAGGGGTGAGATTCAGGCAGAGGGAGCAGTTACACAAAATGCCCGGACTGTGAATGAGCAAGAGGATTTTAGGAACTGAAGGAACCTTAATACGATTGGAGATTTGAGTACAAAGGAATAGTGAGAAAGAAAGATGAGTAAGTAAACAATACAGATCAATAAATCACGAAAGGTCTTATATGCCACATTAAGTCCTATAGAGAAATGAGGAGCCACTGAATGGTTAGAGAGAGGGAAGTAACACGATCACATTTGCCTTTTAGAAAGATCACTCCTCTGCAGGGTGGGGATCAGGTTAGAGCCGACAGAGGCTCTGTGTAGCCTCCAAGGTGGGACCTGTTTAGGAGGCTGGGTAATTTAATTAAGCAGCTGGGGAAGTCGCAGGGCGATTGTTGCTAAGTGGATGCTTGGGGAGGCTGCTGGCCCTAGAGCTCTCTCTGTGGATTCTGCTCTGCCTCTCCACTTTAAAGTAGGGCCAGGGTTTGGGATTGGGGTTGATGTGTGTCTATGTGTTTGTGTGGGGGGGTGGCGGGTCCCCAAGAAAGGGCAGTGGAGAGTGATTGTGTATCAGAGAATGGGTGCCACACTGAACCCAGAAGTCAGCTCTGTTAGAAGCCCTAGAGACCACCTTCACTAAATCCCTCTGCACAGAAAAGGAAACTGCAGCCAGGCGAGCGCAGACTTACCCAAAGTCACAAGGGAGACTGCTGGTAGGGCCTCCTTCTCCTGGCTCTGCCACCCTTCCTCCATCCATGGCTTTTCCACTGCTCTGTGCTTTGCCAGCCTTCTCCCTTCATTCCACTAGGCACATTAGGAGAGCAACAGAGCCCAGGGAAAATGTTAGGATTCAAATGACAGCAGTGTTGGAAACTTTTGTATATATACTACTTAAGAAAGAGAAGATTTTGCTTACTGTGAGCAGCTCCATCCCCTGCATTTCTCATGCTTGCATTTTTCAAGCTTGTATTTGCCTCCAATAGCTCTTAGGATTTTGACAAAAGTGTTTTTCATTTCTCACAGTTACTAAATCAATCCTTGAAAAGCCTTAGGATGAAATATTACAATATGAACCTTTGTTGACCTGTTCTATATCTTCTTAAGAGAAACTGTATATTAAGTGAAAAATAAATGCATGATTTACAATTATATTAGAATATGACTATCAATCATTTTGG